>NC_057803.1:694146997-694168194 GCF_018294505.1 Triticum aestivum
ATTACTGTTTGATGATATTTAAAAAAAAATTATTACTGTCTTATAAAAAAAATTACTGTTATGATTTAAACAAGTTTGAACATATTTAACCACAAGTAAGTATCAAACAACATTTTAAATGCATAAAAAAATTGTGGAGCCTGGGAATCGAACCCAGGACCTCCTGGTGTGAGAACTGGCTGCTAACCAGTCAAGCTAGTAGAGAGAACTTGATGTGGATCAGGTCAGGTGGAAGATAACCTGTTGGCCCGAGCAGAAATAAAAAAAAATACTAATGGCGCACCAGGGTGAGGTGCGCCATTAGTATGGATGTACTTATGGCGCACCGAGGGGTGGTGCGCCATTAGTATTGTGCCGCCCCCATCCATATTTCCTCCCCGGCCCAAACCTATCCCCTCTCTCTCCCTCCCCAATTCCCTCCCTGTTCCCGCTCCGCAGCTGCTGAGAATTTTGTTTTTGCTTTGCTGCAGGGACGCCATTGTCGCTTGGATCGGCAAGAAGCTGGGCCCTGCAGTGCAGAACCTCACCGCCGTCGACGAGGCCGAGAAGATCGTCACCGGCGACGACGTGGCCGTGCTCGCCTTCCTCGACCACCTCTCGGTATGCAATGCGCCTTCTCCAGTGGCAGCAAAGTCAAACAAACCCAAAATTGGTTCAGTTGCAAACCATGTTACCCACATTGACCCAAAATTGGTTGAATTGCAAACCATGTGACCCAGATTGACCCAAGAATACAATGCTTGAATTGTGGCCAAACCAAGAACATGTGGCCATGTTACCCAAAATACAGTGCACCTAGTTTTCCCAATGCCTTTATTCTTCTGCTTGCTCACTACTAGATGACCCAAGTGCGACCCATGTCAACAATTGCCCCCTTTGAACCCAAAAAGCAGTACATATAGTCCAATCCGTGCGGCTCTACGACTCGACAGCACATAACAGGAATTTAGAAGGGAAATTTCTGGAGAGCATGGCCATAAACTTATAGGAAACGGGTGACAAAATATTGTACAAGGGAAGTATCGTAACTTGCTGGAGTGCATTCAGATGTGCATGCTGCAGAGCTGTGCCGTTTATCTTTTAGTAGTGAATTAACCACACACTAGAATTCATCTCTGAGCAACAGATGGGCAGAAGAAGATGAGTTTGTATAGTTACTAACAATGAAGATTCTGTGCTTGCATTGCAGATTCTGTAAATTGTGAGGAGAGCAGAGTAGAGGTAGCAGCAACTGAAAGTCTGAATTCTGAAAATCTCTGGGCAATGCAGTGTGATGTAGTATTGTTGCTCATGGTAGCCTGGGCTGACCAATCCAGGCGCCAATGTTTCTGAAGCTTGGAAGGTGTGCATGCATGCTACTGAATTGTGCAGTGTATCTAGTAAACTAACGACATGCAAATTGTTCATGGCGGCCTGGTTTGACCGATCCAGAATTATGGACGCCGTTGGTTCTGAACCTAGGTAGGGGACATGTGTGTAGCCCTTTTGCTGTCGGCGCAGTTTATCTAGCAAAATTAACCACATACTAGAATTTACCATGAGCAACAAACAGATGGGCAGGTCATACAGGCACTTGTGTGGTGGAGATTCTGTGTGGCAATCGTGAACTAATTGACAAAGTAGAGTAGAGCTTGCAGCAACTGAAAAATCTGAACTCTGAAACACTCTAGCAGGAGAGTAGAGCAGAGTTGAGCAGAGTGTAGCATTAGAGTATGATCCAAGTGCTAGTACTGCTAGTAAATAGCTAATACAGTTAATGAAGAAGAAAAAAAACTGCTAGTACAGTTAATGAAGAAGAAGAAAAACTGCTACTACTGCTAGTAAATAGCATCAGACTGAATGTCTTTTATATATGGTACTGCTAGTAAATAGCTTCTTCTATATACTAATTTGCATCAAAGTGTAGAACAAAGCATCATACTGAATAACTAACAGTGGGTAATTAACCTAACTATTCATTTTTCCTTAGGTTAATATTAAAATGTCCAGTGTATACATATTTGAAAATGATTGCTGCTAGATGTTAATTTGCTGGTACTAGCTAGAATTTGGCATTGAAAAGCAAAAGCAAAAGCTAATTAACTGCTGGGTAATAGCACTGGTACTAGGTAGGTAAAATATGTGTTCTGAAACACTGAGAGCAGAAACACTTACTACATACATATGCTCAAGAAACACTTATTAACCAGAAAAGGTTTTGACTTGAAATGTTAATAGCACAGAGAGCACCACAAGTTAAACACCTCAATCTGTTAGTATTTGTCTGCATTTTCTCACATTCTTCTTGTATCTGATCCAGTATTGCTTGTAGTGGTTTGTCCAAAATGCAGGCTGATAACGCCCGTTATTTCATGACTCCCACGATAGACGGCGGCTTCATCCACGCTCCGGTCCCTTGAGTCGAGTCGAAAGCAGTGATGCTGTGTCTAGTTCTGAAACATTGATTGGCTCATGTTGTAATTAAACTTTAATGAACTTGTAGTATGTCTCTTTGGTTTCGAGAGTCGTTCAACTTAGATGTAATCGATGCTATTAATGTCTTGCTTTTCTCTTCCGATCGTTCTATTGCATACTTATATATTGCTTATATATTGTCTGTGAATTGGTACTAACGTTTCGTTTGGCTAGTGCATAGCGATGCCGTCGTATGTCGTGTACAAGGGTAAGGTTTCCGGAGTCTACGACGACTGGGAGGAGTGTCGGAGACAGGTTCACCGATTCAGCGGTAACAGTTACAAAGGGTACACCACTAGGGCCGAGGCCGAATCTAAATACGCCCTCTATCTAGCGGGAGAGGGGAGGGAGCGTTGGAGGAACTGGATGAAGACGAGTTTCATCGTGATGATGCTCATCGTGATGACCGCAACTCTCTTCTATGTGATGGTAGTTTAGATGATCAATATCGACTTGTAATGTGAAGACAAACTCGCTACTCGCGGTCTCGAGGCTTGTAATATAATGTTCTATCTTTGTTCGGTCTTTTCAATTCGGAGACTAATATGATGAATTGTATTCGGAGACTAATATGATGAATTGTATTCAGAGACTAATCTTCTATTGTATTCGATGAATCTGTTGTTGATGTGTGCTGTCTATATTTTATTCAATTATACATTTTGTAACCTGTGCAAAAAACAGAAAATTAAAAAATAATAAAAAATCTAATATTCATACTAATGGCGCATCACATCACAGTGCGCCATTAGTATGCCAAAGGATACTAATGGCGCATCATTAAACAGTGCGCCATTAGTATGCCGAAGTTACTAATGGCGCATCTTGTTGTTGTGCGCCATTAGTATGCCAAAGCACCTGGGTATACATGGCCCCCTGGGAGGCATACTAATGACGCACTGTTGTATATACTAATGGCGCATCTGAGGTCCGCCATTAGTATACCAGATACTAATGGCGCACCAGTGGTGTGCCATTAGTAAAATATACTAATGGCGTGGCACTAATGACGCACCACTAATGCGCCATTAATGGCCAAATTAGGTGCGCCATTAGTAGGCCTTTTCCTAGTAGTGTGCATGAGAATGAGATGGAGCAATGAGTGCGTGGCTGCTCCAAAGCCGTGGTATTTGCTTTCCAATTTATATATTAACTTTCCCTCAAAAAATTTATATAGTACTCTCACCGTCCCAAAATAAGTGACTCAAGTTTGTACTAAGATTCTACTAAAGTTAGTATAAAGTTGAGTCACTTATTTTGGGACGGAGGGAGTAACTTAGAATAGCAAAAAGATCCAACTCCACTTCGTACCATATCATGCAACACGTCCATTTGTTTCGACTTTGTGGTGGCAGATTTTCTTCTTCTTTGATTCAGACTCAATTAATTAGCTCAGTACTAGAATTTGATTCAGACTCAATTAGCTCAGTACTCTTAAGCCCTTGCGCCTCTAGTGACTCTTCATTCGAGTAGCTCGAGCTGAGATGATCTTTAGTTTCTCTTTCAAAACCTGACAAAAGTTTTGGTTTTTCATTGACGAAGAAGATATTTAACTGTACAAAGGGTAAGAGGCCCAAAAATTATGAAGTGCAAAAATAAAGGAAGCTTGCCCTCTTGTCCTGTCATGTGATTATTCAAGGTCCGACCCCACATTACAGTGAGGCGCCCAATAGCCGTTTCCTCCACGATTCTTCTGGAGATGGTGTTCAGAAATCAGAATGGTGCTAGAGTATGATGAAAGACCCTTGCGTCCTATTCATTCCATATGTGCCAAGAGACGACCACCGTCATGAGGGAGGCAAGACCTTTCCAAAGGTTCCCATTCAAAATGAACATATCTTGTACTTTAAGCATAGCAGTATTCAACTCATGAACTTGTAAAGAGTAGTGTCTGTCCGGCCCCTCAAATACAGTTCCGTTCCATGTGATGATTTCTATCCACGGTACGTACTAGCCAGCTATTACTTATCTGTTCGTCGTACTACTTGTCAGTTTGCATTGACTGTTATATATTCTTAGTCCAAACGAAAAGGTTTGAACCATTCAGAGTACTTTGGCTAACCAAACCGCATAGCCGCATGGGCAACGTACATACAACAACAGCAGCAGCAGCAAGATCTGAAAGAAACAAACGAGCGCGCATGATTGAGTTTACTCATTCACAAGTCTAGTTTAAGGAGCTGGTGACAAAGTTTTGGCCTCAGGATGGCATGATGCACATGCATGGGCGTGGCCTACGAGGCATCATCATGAGCGCGCTAACGGCCTAACTCGTGCATGGCAAAGCCACACGCACATGGGTAACCTCCGCTCAAGGGTCAGCGGGCTAATCATCGCGTTGTGTTCCTGTCCAATGACTAATCCATGTAATTTTCAGTTGCTTTGATCTGATTTTGTCGCGTCGTTAGCGAGTAAATAGCATAAAACTACTACAATCCGGGTTATGGTTTTAGAAAACTATCAATTTTTTATTTTTCGCTGATACCTACCAAAGTCGTGGTCGGCTGTTTCAAAAAACCCAAATCATCTGTAACTTCATAGTTGATCGCGATTATGACAGTTAGGGCCTACACGTAAGACAACTGATTGTTTGACCGTTTGTTTGACCGTTAACTGACATGTGTGGCCCACATGCCAGTGCCTCTTCCTCATATTTCAATAAAAAAATTCTCATATAACTTTACAGATATATGTCGTCATGTTTACAGAATAACCCTTGTAAGTTTTTTAAAAAAGCAATCGGGTCACTGAGAAGCCCCGCCCGCCCGCCGGCCCGCCCTGAGCAACAGCACCGGTGACCTGGCCGGCGGCCAGGCCGAAGAAGTCGCGCGGCCAATGCTACTGCAGCTCCTTGCTGTCCCCTTGGTGACAGAGGCGTCCTGCAAACGGGCCAACCAGGACGCATGAGCCATGCCCAGGATCTTGGACACCGGCGCGGCGGCTGTTGTGCCCGATGAGGTAGTCGCTGTTGCTGCTCTTTTACTTAGACGACGGCCGCGCGAAAGCTCCTGTGCCTGGCGAGGTTGTAGCCCAGCTCGGGCACGCAGATTGTCTTGCCCAGCCCGGCTGCGCTCCTTGCCGGCCGCCGCTGTTGTTGCTCCTTTTCTTGTCGCCCTGCTACTACTTGCCGCCGGCTGCGCGTCGCTGCTATCCTTGCCCGGCCCTGCTGCTTCTCGTTTCCGGCCGCCGTCGCTGCTCCTCCTTGCCTTTGCCGACTCTGCTGCTGGTCCGGTAGCGACGCCCGTGGCTGGAGCAGAGGGAGAGAAGAAAAGATAGATGGAAGAAGAAATAGCTTACACGTGGGTCTCACATATAAGATAACGGTCAAACAAAACAGTCAACAAATGGATTGTTTAGAAGTGAGCCCGGCCTGTGATAAACCGGTTTAAAAGGTTAGCAACGGACGATTTGAGTTTTCTGAAATAGCCAACCTCGACTTTGGTAGGTATTAGCGAAAATTTAAAATCCAGTAGTTTTTTAAAACCTTAACCCGAATTGTAGTAGTTTTATGCTATTTACTCGTCGTTAGCTCGCTGGTGGTCTACTCACACTGTCAAATAAAAAAGAGAAATTGTAGGTTACAGTAGAACAATTTGCCTTAATCTGCTGGATTCGAAGGTGCCAAGATGAATAGTCTGAACCGTCAATTCTCTGGTCCTGGTTGGCCAATTCGAAGCTAAATTCCAGACCCAACGAACGGCCAGTATATATGTAGCACTAAAGTATATACTTCCAAAATGCATCATTAGTCACGGCACCGGTCTCCATCTTGGCATCCACAGGTGGTCGCCCAGATCTAGGAAGCATGAGCCTGAATCTCTCCGCCAGACACTACCTACGGCCCAGGGCCGTCGGCATAGGTCCTTTGCCGTTGGCATAGATCTATGCCTACGGCTGCCGTCGGCATAGCCCCGTCCGCGTAGATCACGTCTGCGTAGATGTGTCAGACCGTCGGCGTAGTTTAGCCGTCGGCATAGGTGTGTATGCCGACGGCCGTGGGCCAGCCGTCGGCATAGTTTAGCCGTCGGCATACCTGTGCCACGTGTCGTTCACTGGTTTCTCCTGGCGGCAGGGCTATGCCTACGGCAAAGCCGTCGGCATAGATGGAAATCTATGCCGGCGGCTTTGCCGTAGGCATAGCTCTGCCACGTGGCGCGTCCTGGTAACTCCTGGGCTTATATATGCCGATGGCTTTGTCGTAGTCATAGTTTTTCCCCCTGTTTTCTCTTTTCCAATTCATTTGACAGCATTTCAAAGCAGAATAATATGGATTATGCGGAAATATGACAGTTCATCATCTAAACATACTCAAGTTCATCATCATCATTTAAACATAGTCAAGTTTATCATATAAAGATCATCACCGGTGAAAGTTCATGAACATAAAAGTAGTGCAAGACATGAAACATCATAAAAGTTGGAACATGAAAGGCATGGCACGACGGCCGCATGCACGGAATCATCATCGACATCAAGCAAGACCACCTCCGCCAAAACCACCACCACCAAGTCCACCACCGCCAAAACCACCACCACCAAGTCCACCTCCGCCAAAACCACCACCACCAAGTCCACCACCGCCAAAACCACCACCACCAAGTCCACCTCCGCCAAAATCACCACCGCCAAGACCACCTCTGCCAAAACCGCCACCGCGACCACCATCACTCTGCCAGATCGGAGTGACTGGGGTCGACGGAGCAGGAGTCGAGCCACCGGTCCCCTACATGTTTGAGAGAAGATTCTAACGGTAAATATGACATGATAGTGTTGAATGAACGAGAACTAGTTTGTCAGTAGTTAGGCAAATGTACTAACCGGACTATCACCGCCTAGTGCCACCCATTGCTCAAACGTGGGAATGTGTGGGGCTTCTCTCGCGGGTGGTGGTGGGGGTCCAACTTGTGGTGGCTCCGTGCGGTTAGTCCAAGACGCCAACATAGTCTGGATGTTAGTTAAACAAGCAAACTAGAAAGTCAGAAGGAATGAAAGTGCAAATTTGAGCTTGGTTTTAAGAGGGCAAAACTAACCGCCATCACTTGACGGTTGTAATCATCGTTTGCCTTCACTCGTTGCAAGTACTCCCGCACCTCAATATGCCTATGCTCGAGAAAGGCCTGATATGCCTACAAAATTGAGGTTGTTTCTAAGTGGGCAGTGCTGAAAATAAACTAAGAAAGATAGAGACAGAGAAGATAAGGGGAAGTACTTACAGCACGCTGGCGGACTAAGGGAGGCTGCGAACGCCTCGTACTCTCTAACGGGCTGGGGTTGGTAGCTCGAAGCCATGTGTACGAGATCGACGGAGTGATCAAGCCATCGAAACACGGATACCGGCCATGGGACTTACCCTGGATGGCTACCACCGTCGTGCCGTCGATCTGAGACTGGGCGACCTTAGGAACGGGAACATCCGGATGCAACTTCTGATAGTTCTGAGTGTAAGACTCCAGGTGCTGCTTGGTGTTGCCGTAGTACTGGCTCTCGCCGTCCTTGCGATCACTCCGCTCGCGGGCCAGCTTCCACGACTCCATGTCTGAGAGCGGCCTCTGCAACTTGTCCTCCTGCAACGTCAAACATAAGTTAGCCATACATAAGAACATGACGGTAAAGAAGAACAAAAATGCATCATGCAAATAGATATACCTTCATGGCCTTGAAGCCCCAGTGGTTCCTGTTTCCTTGGCCGTGTGTCCCGTCTTTTCCACTGTTAGCCTGGGCCTTGATGCTCTTGGCAGCAAACTCTGCATCGTCACCGACCCACCTATCCACCAAACTCTCCCATCCGTCATGCCTTCCATAGCAACAACGAGGAACAACCTATGCAAATTCTGGAAGCATGACATGTGAGCATGAAACATATAATTGACTGCTTGAAACAATGAAAAGTCAGTAATAGTTAACATCATGAACTGCTCCCTACTCATGGTAAGTTTTTGCTTCTGTGCTTGAGTTTTGGTCATCTTTTGTTGCAGGTAGATGTGGTAGTACTGCGAGACGGCAACCCAACGCACCTCATACTGCAACTGACGAGCTTTCTTCTTCGCAGCCGCAAGTAAGACCACGTCGGCTCTGGCCTTGTGCTCGTCAAGAACTCTATAGAGTTGCTACAATCATGCATAAACCAGAAGCAAACAAGGCATGAGTTGAGTGATTCAATGATAAATTATGAACGAAACTGAAGAACAGTGATTCAGAAGAGAACTTACCCAAAATGTGGTGATCACGGTCTTAGCGGCCGTCCCGTACTCTGCGTTGCTGCAAGCCTCATAGTGGGCCGAGCATGTGGCCAAAACACGCAGCTGCGGGTCCCTGTCTGGTCGAGGGCAGAATAGGCCAGGCAAAAACTCCTTCAACAGGACAGTGATAAGGCCGTTCGGTTTACGGCCCTTTCCGCGAAGGATCCAGTTACTGCAAAAGAATCAAAGGATTGCCATGTGTACAATAAGAAAATGTTGTCATGTGTTGAAAATATGATTGAGATGCACTTACTTTGTCCCCGCAGGTTCAATGAGCCACTTGTGCGCCTAGATAGAAGGTGGTGTAGGTATTCCGGCAGTACCACGCAGCCACCCCTGTGGAGCACCCGGTGGCAAGTCACCCTACAACTCGGGGTCAACCTCCCCTCCACCCTCCTCGCCCTCCTCCTCACCCCCCTCCTCGGCCTCCTCCTCCTCACCCTCCTCCTCCTCGCCATCAAGAACATACTCCTCCTCCTCAGACTCAGAAGTTGCCTCAGCATAGGAGGGCATCAAAGAAGACCCTCCTATTTCGGACATGGCCCGGAGTTTTTTGGCCCGACTGCCTCTCCCCCCACCTCCTCGTCCTCTAGGGGCTCTCCCCCCACCCCCTCCTCCTCTAGGGTCTCCTCCCCAAACCGCTCCACCTCCCTGTGAGGTGCCATCCTCGCGTAGTCGGGAGGGAACCTTGTGGGCTCGACCACTCCGAGTAAGTCCTTTGAGTTTACTGAGGAAACTGGCGCCGCTGGACTTGCCCATGATTAGCAAACCTGCATTGAGAAGAGAATAAACAATTAGTAAGGATGTCAAAAAAACAAGCATACAGGAAAGACATTAATAACAGAAGAGCACATTAAGCATACTATTGTAATGATCATTAAAAGAACTTACATTTTCTAGAACCCATATGAATCATCACTATTGGAATCTATTTGTCGACCGGTCTCATCATCACTATCCTGCATATCTTCTTCGTTGTCTGACGGAGGTGGAGGCTCTTCCTCATCGTCAGCGTCAGTGTCTTCATTTAACTTTTCAAGCATAATTATGTCTCTTTGATTCACAACTGCCTCACCATCAATCCATGCGCCGTCGTTGTTTGGGTCCAGGTCAACATAACCCAAGTCATCGTCCTCCTTGTTTCAGACCACGTCATCATGTTCCTCTTGAAAGAACACTCCCTTCTATGTCATGGGGTTTATGTTGTAGTAATCATCATAGTTCGGGTCCGGTAGCTTACCATGTGGCGACACGTTGAACACAACTTCCCAACCCTTTAGGTACTCTTTATGGCATGGGTAAGGCAAATAATATACTTGTGTGGCCTGGGTAGCGGCGATAAAGAGATCAACTTCGGCATAGAAGATTGATGGTTTAACTTCAACTAAACCAACAGAAGGCGTATGTCTCAGACCCTTTTTGGGGTCGAACCATCAGCATTTGAACACAGTGAGACTTAGGTGTTTACGGCCACATTTCAATGTAAGCTCGTATATTTTTCCTACCCTTCCGTAGTAATCTACTTTATTATCTCCTTCGGTGAAGCCTCCGGTATTTATGGTTTTGGGATCAGGCCGACTGTTCTGGTGCTCCTCTATATGGAAGAAATACCCATTCACATCATACTTTTGGCATGTCATGACGGTAGGGTCAAAACCCATGGAAACCCATCTCAATTCTTCATCCATTGATTCGTTCAGATCATTTCGCTACAAGTTTAATTGAAATTATAGGGTGCATGAGTTTAATTGGAAGTGTGAAATGGGTAATAGGGAAGTGTGAAAAATTACTTTCTCCATGAACCACGCAACAAAATTTTTCCTTCCATCAGCACCCTTTAGGAGAAGAGCAAGTGCCTCCGCTTCAGTAGGAGGCAACATTCCCGTCCACTCTTCCTCAATGAATCGACTACAATAAGAAAAGCAGTATAAGAACTAGGCAAAGTGAACATAACGAATTGACTAAAAGAATGGTGCAAAGGTATTACCTCATCCACTCATCCTCAACTTCCTTGATGTTGTGCAAGATATAGAACATGACATCCTCCCACTCATCTCGTGGCATGACATAAGGTGTCGAGCATCCAGCCCTGCCACCTTGCCCGATGAATAGAGGCAACTTGGATTTATACTTGGGTTCTTCTGTATTGTATCGAGACACCTTATTGTGCAACATGGGAACATGGTCCGGATAGTAGGCTACCCTGAGGTCTGCCACCTCCTCTAGGATAACTGCCTTAGCTATGGAAGCTTCAATCTTAGCTTTGTTTCCACATTTCTGTCTCAGATGCTTGTTCTGTCTCTCAGGGCCGTACTACCAACGATTCTGCACAGGGCCCCCCAACAATACCTTGTTCGCGAGGTGCAAAATGAGATGTGTCATCGGAGTAAAGAAGCCTGGCAGGAAGATCTTCTCTAGCTTGCATATCAACTCCGGCGCCTTCTTATGCATTTCTTTTATCTTCTCAGGACATACTTCTTTAGCACAAAGCGTGCGGAAGAAATGGCTTAACTCCGCAAGCACACGCCAGACACGCTCGGGAACATAGCCCCGAGCCATCACCGGCATAATCCGCTCAATCCATACATGATAGTCATGACTCTTGAGCCCGGTCACTCTGCTCGTTGAAAGATTGACCCCCTTACTTATATTCGATGCATAACCATCAGTGAACTTCACGACGTGTTTCAGCCACTTGAATGCCTCCATCTTATGATCCTTTTTAAGTACGAAGTCAGCATCTGGCTTGAACCAAGATTTTCGACTGCATGTGGGAGGCTGCATGTGAAGACGTGGTCTATCACAAATATTTTGTTGATCGACTCTAGCACTAACATTATCCTTTGTCTTATCAGGAATGTTGAGGATCGTGCGAAAAAGGGACTCTGCGACATTCTTTTAGGTGTGAATCACATCGATGTTGTATGGAAGTTTGAGGTCCTTAAAATAGGGAAGCTGCGTGAAGGGGGTAATGTGAGTCCAGTTGTGCGTCTCACCATATCCTTCAAAACAGTTTTTCCCTTTACCTTTTCCTTTGCCCTTGCCCTCGTCTTCGCCTGTGGCTTTGCCTTTGCCTTTGCCTTTCCCTTCACCGACAAGCTTAAGAGCTTTCAGCTGAGCAAGCACATCCTCACCAGAAAACGTTGGAATCTCGTTTACTTCATGGACAACTTTGCCTTTTGTGAAGTTCTTCTTGTCTTCCCTATCAGGATGGTCTGGAGGGAGGAACTGTCGATGCAGGTCAAAGGCAACATACTTGCCACCCTTCTTCACCCAAATGAAAATCAAGGCCTGCATGCACACTGCGCGAGGCATCTTTCCACTTGTACACCATCCGCAGAATAGGGCATAGCCGGGAAAGTCATGCATGCAATATTGTAGCCAAACTTTCATCAAGAAATTTTTCTGCGGATGCCAGTCGTATGTCAACCTAGAGAAGTACCAAGAATGGTGCAAATCATCCACCAATGGATGCATAAACACACTCAAATTCTTTCCCGGATATTCAGGCCCCGGAATTATAAGCGACAGGAACATGGTCTTGCGTTACATTATGGCGCCGGGAAGGAGATTGAGCGGAATAACAAATACGGGCCAGCAGCTATATGGATTAGACGACATACAATATGGATTGAACCCATCACCTGTTATAGCAATTCTGACATTCCCAACCTCGGCTGCTTCCTCCGGGTACTCTATATCAAATGACTTCCATGCTTCACCTTCTGATGGATGTACAATTTTTTTGGATTGTACCTTTTCCCTTCGTTGTGCCACTTCATCATTTTGGCAGACTCCTCGGTGATGAAAAGGCGCTGTAGTCCTTTTATAAAATCAAGATACCGAAGAACCTTCACATGGATTTTTAGCTGCTGCTTCTGACCATGCTTATCGACCACCTCAATATACCGAGAGGAACCGCACTTCCTATAGTAGTTATCATCCGCGTACTCATGCCTAAACAAAAGGCAATTCTTTGGACAAACATGTATTTTCTCATAGTCCATGGAGAGCGCCTTCATTATTTTCTCTGTAGCGTACATGGTTTTCGGCAGTTCATGGCCCTCAGGCAGGCTGTGAGCCCATACTCTCAAAAATGCTTCGAAGCAACCTCGGCTAATGCCGTACTCAGCCTTGACTGCCATTTGTTGCGAGATGGCCTCCAGCACAGATAGCTTGGCACCCTCATAGAGAGGTTTCTTTGACGAGGCCAAGATTTCCAGGAAGGCCTTTGCGGTTTCCTCCGGCTCCTCCGGTTCATTCGCTGAATGTGGCGGAGGTGTTAGCTGTGCAGCAAAGACATAATCTAGCATGTCTCTAACCCCATCGTCCTCATAACCAGCGACACGTTGTCGTATCACATCCTCTCTACCACGGTCCCGCTGGGCAAAGTTTATCGGCATATTAAAGTTGGGCATAAATCCATTCGTGCGAAGGTGCTTAGTCATCTCACTCTTATCTCTGTGGATACGTCTTTTACATCTGGCACACGGGCATTCTGGCACCATCCTCATTGGACTACGGAATATCTCTTTCAAAAACACATCAGTTTTCTCGACCCGTTCTGTTGTTACTTGATTCCGACGGAAAAACCCACTATACATCCACTGATTATCTGCCATCTCTGCTTTATTGGAAGCCACACAACAAAATTAAGGATTCATTTAAATTGCTCACATCAATATTTTATTTTTTAGAGTGTTGACGAGAAACGACATTTAATCCACCTACATCTCTAATAGGTAAAGATTTGTCCTAATCCCACCCGAGAATGTGTAGATTGAGTACGTTGTCCATGCTCTACCCCATTCCGAGACAAAATTTTGGCAGCACTTCCCCGCTGTTCTCCAAATACACATCTCGACAAAATGCCGAGAGAATGTGCATCGGGAGAACAACAGGGAGGCGCCGCCGAAATCCTGTCTCGGAACGGGGTAGAGCATGAACAACGTACCCAATCTACACATCCTAGGGCTATCCGTGGAAAGCACTGGACAATCCGAAAGAGCTACGGGAGACCTAGGTTACGCGACCTGATGTGAAAATTTAATCTAGTTAAAAGAGGCTAGGAGTTGAAGGTGGATTCGTAGCTTACCCTCCGCTGTAGAGGAAGTAGTCGAGCAGCGGTAGGATCACGGACCAAACCCAGACAACGAAGGCTCCAGTGAGATGTAATACCACAAAGCCTGTAAATTTTACCGAGTCAAAAATTTGAGGGCATCACATCACATAAAGCATTGACACACTACTAGGAAAAGGCATGCTAGTGGCGCACCAGTTTTGCCTTCTAATGGCACACTACTGGTGCGCCACAAGCATCACACCATTAGAATTAAATTCTAATGGCGCACCACTGGTGCGCCATTAGTATCTGGTGTTCTAATGGCGCACCATGTAGTGCGTTATTAGTATTACCCACAGTGCGCCATTAGAATTCCTCCTAGGGGGCCATATGTACCAATGTGCTTTGGCATACTAATGGCGCACCAGTGGGTGATGCGCCATTAGTGTGATTATCTCAGTGCGCCATTACTGTCTTGCGTGGTGCACCACTAGTATGAATATTAGGTTTTTTTCTTTTCTGATATTTTCACAGGTTTCAAAATATATTATTGGACAGAATTTAGACAACACCACACAGCAACAACAGATTCATCGAATACAATAAAAGATTAGTCTCCGAATACAAATCATCATATTAGTCTCCGAATTCAAAAGACCAAACAAAGATAGAACGTTACAAGTCTCGAGACCGCGAGTAGCAAGTTTGTCTTCACATTACAAGTCGATATCGATCATCTAAACTACCATGACATAGAAGAGAGCTGCGGTCATCACAATGAGCATCATCGCGATGAAACTAGTCTTCATCCGGTTCCTCCAACGCTCCCTCCTCTCTCCCGCTAGATAGCGGGCGTATCTAGATTCCGCCTCCGCCCTAGTGGTGTACCCTTTGTAACTGTTACCGCTGAAACGGTGAACCTGTCTCCGACAATCCTCCCAGTCGTCGTAGACTTCGGGAACCTTACCCTTGTACACGACATACGACGGCATCTCTATGCACAAGCCAAACAACAGACAATACATAAGCAATATATAAGTATGCAACAAAAGGATCGGAAGAGAAAATCAAGACATTAATAGCACAATTCATGGTCCTACTAATAAATAGCATCGACTACATCTAAGTTAAACGACTGTCTAAACCAAAGAGACATACAAGTTCATTAAAGTTTAATTACAACATGAGCCAATCAATGTTTCAGAACTATACATAGCATCACTACTTTCGACTCGACTCATGGGGGACCGGAGCGTGGATGAAGCCGCCGTCTGTCGTGATGGTCATGAAATCGCGGGCGTTGTCAGCCTGCATTTGTAGCGTTGTGTCTATCTCACGGTTGGACGGTTGATATCTGAGGTAGAACTGCCCCGAGGTACGAAGGACATCTTGATGGATAATTTTCGCAAACTCCGACTGGATGCGAAAGAATTCTCGTCTGATGTCCGTGTCCTGGATTGCCTACAAGCTCGCAGCCCAATCTTTGAGATTGTCTGGTTGCAGAAGGTGATGATGGTCCCGTATGATCGCCCGCATGTGATGGAGGGCGTAGTAGGCATCCTTCTGACCGCCAGGCGGCTGCTTGACGCAGGAGAACTTTGTATTGTGGGCAAACACGTGTGCGCCGTACTGCCTATGAACTGGCTTGGCGAAGGTGCCTCCAGATTTGGCATAGCCGGGGAGAACATCATCAAGAACTTTCTTGATATTTGTGTAGTCTATCTTGGAGTCACAGTCCGGGTCGAAATACGTGGCCATGGAATATTTCGGGCTTAAGAGGATGAGTGTGCAATCTGTGTCACTGCACAGAACACGGAATGTTAGAAAAAAAGAACGATCAAAATCTAAGAAATCATATGTTGCGGGGCGGTTAGGGGATGACTTACTCGGGAAAGTAAGGCACGAGGAAGTTATCCTTATCTGGGTTTGCCAGAATGACGCCTTCGAGGTAAGAACTCGCGATATGCCGGTCCCCAGCGCTACACAAGTTCTTGGCACACATGTAGAAGGGGTCGACTATCACGATGTCCGCGGCCTTGTCTCTAATGATCCGCATATCCATACTCAGCGAAAACAGCTGAACGAAGGTGTAGTGCAGCGGATGAAGGTTAAACATAGCAAAGATGTCATCAAACCGTAGGACAATCGTACCCCTGATGGGGCCATCCACAAAGCCCTTGCCCTCTGGCACCTTGGCCACGAAAACCGGGTATGCCACATCATTCTCTCTGAGAAGCCGCTTCTCCAAAGAAAGAAGACTTCCATGCAGACTCTGCATAGCACCGGTTGCAGCATTGAGCATATTTGTCGGTAGCATCGCCCTACCCGCCACATGCACCGTACTCGAGATATCCTTAGGTGAAGGCGGCCCGTCCTGAGCACGGATCGTACTTGGTGCCGGCTGGCTCGCACCCTTGTTACTCTTTCTTTTCCATCCCTTCTTCTTCTGTTGTAATGGGACCGAGTTCTGCTCACAGACCACCTTCCTGAGTGTGTTGGGGCAGATAATATTTGGCTCCTCGGCTATCTGAGGCTCGGTGAAGTCGGCAGCTGGAGGTGTCTCCTGAGAACTGAACGCCAGACGACACCTGTTGCAATTGGGTTTCTCCGCCGTACCAGCTAGACCGCGGTCGTCTTTTGTAGGGTTGGGTTCTTGAGAAAGAGGCCCACAGAATTCATCATCGTACCCATGTTTGGCAAAGTACTTATCGACATTGCTAAATGTACGGTCGTCATCATAGTCGTCGTCATTCAGATCCTGTGCCATATGCATGTTCGGATCCTGTGCCATAGGGATGTCCGGCATGTCCGGTAGCGTTCGGCGGTCTTGCCATGGCTTGGCGCTGGCACGACTGGCGGTGTTGTTTTTGGGGTGGTGTCCCCCGCTTGCTGCCAAGGTGCCGACCGGCATACACCTGGGTGCATTAAGCTCCAATGCCGGCCGTGCCGGCGTCGGAGACACCAATACCGCCGCTGCCGGAGACACCAATGGTGCCGCCTGCATGTTGTGCGAGTTGCTGGCCATGAAGCTGGGAATCGGGGGCGGCCCCTGTTGGACACCCACAATCCACGTCGTCAGCCCATGAATCAAGGTAGGCATAATACCGGTGAGCGTCGATCCCAGTTGTTGTTGCACTTGCTCTTGGATAATCTCCAGAATCCATGCCACTTATGCCTTGAGTTCTTGAACCTCGCGCGACTGGCTTTCCGAGATGGTCTTTTTCTCCTTTCGCCCACCAGCGGTATAGTATGATGACCATTTTGTGGACAAGCCTTTGCCGGCCACACGACCAGCTGACGATGGCTTATTGAGCTTATCCTTGTTTTTCATTACGTTCAACGCCCTATTTAGAGTGCTGTCCCAAGCATGGGTGCTCTGAGATGACCCCGCGCTACTGCTTTCAGTCTCCTTCGCCAGAACAAGCTCAAACGCCCTGGTCTTCGGATCCGTGGTAAGCTCCTTTGTTATTGGGTCCTCCTTGTACCGGGCCCTGACATAGTTCCTGGTCTGCTTGTCACTGCTGTATTTCTCGAAGCGGGGCGGTAGGCCTTGCTCGGCACACTCCGCGTCCTCCTTGTCCCATATAGGCTCCGCCACTCTGTAACCGCCGGGACCGAGTTTGTGTTCCCCTAAGTTCAACTCCCGCATTTCTTTCCCCCACTGACTTGATTCCGAGGTTGCACTGCTCTCGCACTTGATCTTGAACTCCTTGCAGTTATCTTCGCTGATCAAAGTATTTTTCGCCTTGATCTTCTCATAACTATACCCTTTCTCAATCATTCTCTTCACCGCGCTTCTCCAAGTAGACAGGGCCGTGCTCATCCTCGTGAGGGCGGCACTGTTCACTTTATTCCCTGAGAGGCGTGTGTTTTCAAATTCAGTGGGGAACTTGTATCGTTAGTGCAGCTTCGTGAAGAGGAGGTTGCGCAAATTCCCTCAGTCCTTATGCCTAAGGTTCTCGGTGTTGATCGAGACGGTGCTCCAGAGAATGCACCCAAGCTGAACCGAGTACCCCCTGACTATATGTTTGGGCTCCATTGGATTCCTATCGGAATCCACTTGAGTAAATTCCTCCTTGACGGTGCGGAGCGCGTTCGGGCGCCGGTCCTTCCGTTGCCTCTTCGGTTGGCTGCCATCTATGCGTGTGCCGCCATCATCAGTGGTGGCATCCTCGGCGGCTCCATCAGTGGTGGCATCCTCGGCGGCGCCATCAGTGGTGTCATCCCCGACGCCACTAGGGGTTGTGTAGTCAGGATCGGTGTCTTCCGCGGCATCCTCATAGCAGTGATGTTGTTTCTCCAACTCCCGGGACAACTCCCAGAATTGCTTCCCGCCCGAACCGCCGGCCTCCGTTGTCGGCCATGTTTCGCTCTAAATAGGAAAAAAGTTTGGTCAAAAAGTTGGTTATTATCAAGGAACAAGATCATGGTCTCATCATTTAGGGTTTGTCGATGCCGAGGCATCCTAAAAGCTAAGCTTTTATCATTTAGGGTTTGTCGACGCCGAGGTACCCTAAAAGCCTAAGTGTACATCGTTTAGGTTCTCATAGACACCGAGGCATCTGGGGCAGCCAAGTTAAGTTTTCATCATTTAGGGTTTATCGATGCCGAGGCACCCTAGGTTGGGCCTAATCACTTGGCACTAATAACTTGGCTCTATTGCCACCTATGTTGGGTTTATCATCTAGGGTTTCTCGATTCTAAGGAGAATTCTAAGTTGGGCCTAATCACTTGGCTCTATTGCCACCTATGGTTTAATGCAGCAAGGATGGCGGGGCAGTTGATCCTACTTAACTAAGTACTAAGATACCCCGGCCCATGCATTAGTCGCAAGTACCCCATATGTCCTATTTTTAGCAAAGTCATGCTAAAATTCACGGAAAATTTCAGCATGACCTTTGCTGAAAATAGGACATATGGAGTACCCGAATTCACCGGAACAGAAGTTAATTGACATTCCGGCAAACTCAAGGGCCTCTCTGGGTACCTGCAATATCATTATCCCCGCGTAATGAAGTCGCCAATGGGTCATTTCACAAGATCACAAGTAGAATCATCACAAGTACAACATCATCTATAGCTTTATATTAACAAAGCATCAGCACATATACAAAATACCACTTATGCCAACAGTATGGTTTATATCAGATTCAGAGTTAGAAACAGGAAAAACCGGTGCTTCAAAGCCTACTGGACACAATTTACATCTATCAGTACGGGATGTCCTGACTAATTTCAAGTGTTCACAGGTGAACTTGTACCATGGATGAGCCTAGTGCTTCATTAGTCAACTGAACAGAGATAACAGGGCATAACACCATACATAAAGTGATGAGCATACATACTACTGTCCAAGAAAATTAACTGAATAGCATTGTGTCAAGTTCAGTTTGAAAATTCAGTTACTGCTTGAGTGATTTGACACCAAAAATTAGTTCCAAAAATTACAATGACTGTATATTGACTGCATATATTCACTGTACAGGACTGAATTGAGTCAAGAAAACCTGTCAATTTTTGTTCACTGCATATATTCACTGTACAAGCTGTCAAGTTCTATTTCAGCTCAAGTTTCATTACAACACAAACACTGTAATTCATCTGCTCACAAAAAATTAATAATCAAATCAAATTACAATAGGGGTCCCAGGTTTGACCCCATGATACATGCTATCCTGGGATTATTCCTCTTCTGAACAAACCATCATGCATCATTTTCTAACCAAGGCATAGCTCAGGAAAACCACTTGCTTTGACCAGAACTAGCTGATTACCCCAAATCTCATGGTAAAATTAGCAAGGCAGAACATTTCTCTTACATGACCATAGCAAGAATGACACACTCAACTTCATTGCTTCAACCACATGGACAACAGAGCAAATGTTGGAAGTTGAAAATATACTTTAGATTCACACATGCTCCCCTAATTATTTTGTCTGTATCTTTAGATTATCTACTTTAGGCACAATCATACACAATTCTGACTAATTCATCACTGTAGGCCAGCATGAAACACACTCCTCCAAAAAAGCCTAAAATTCCACTATTATTGCCTGTAAAAAGGCCTAATATCCACTAGTATTGCCTCTAAAAAAGCCTTAAAAGTCCACTATTGTTGACAATCAAAATATGATCTGAACTGTAAGGAGTTAACTGAAAAATGAGTGGTTGTTGGCATGAGGGAGTAAACTGATTGTTGGCACAAAAATATTGGTTCTGCAAACATGAAAACCGTCACAAAAATAATGCACTTGGTTTGTGTTGAGCTTTTGCTTTCAGGGATTGGTTTGTGTTGAGTTGTTAACCTAAATGTTCGGCAGTTTGAATCTCCTTTAGCTAGTTTGAATCCATGGACTACCCTGTTAGATTGGGACTGAAGATAGGTACCTGCTTATCTTTCTATTCTGTCACCAACAGTAGCTTTTCCAAGAGTAATATCCCGCATGAACATAGGTGAGAGGTTAACTAACTGCCTCAAAGGAAAATCAATGGTTATACATGGAACAAATTGCCAACGGTCAGATGACCTACACTGCCACGGTTGAGGGGAGGGAGGGAGGGAATGGGGAATGGTGGAGAGAGGGAGGAAGGAGGAAGGAGGAGAGGTACCTGGTCGTCGGAGGGGTCGGGGTGGCGAAGGAGTCGGGGTCGGGGTCCAAGCTCCTCCGGGTCCTTGCTCGCCGCGGTCGAAGGAGAGCAGGGGCCGGTGGCGGAGGACGGCAGGGGCAGGCGGGGTGGGCGCGTCGGTGCTGCGCTCGCCGGCTGCTGCAGGGGCCGGAGGAGGCCCTCGCTCGTCGGAGGGAGGAGGAAAGGAGAGGAGCGGGCGGCGCGCGCTCGGCCGATCCCGTTCAGGGGGCGCGGGGGCGGAGCGCAAGACCACAGCAGCGGTAGCGTCACCGACGGCGTGTAGGCGCAGCGGATGGAGGCGGTGGAGCAAGGGGGCGGCGGCGTACGGTTGGCATCGAGTGGGGGATCTGGCGAGGGAGGGAGGGAGGCCACAGTGCAAGGGGAATAGGTGGAGTGGGGGAGGGATTCTAATGGCGCACCTCCCCCTAGTGCGTCATAAGTACGACGATTCTAATGGCGCACCTCCCCCTGGTGCGCCGTTAGAATTTTGTTTTAATTACTAGCCCGACTGGTCAGGTTATATTCAACCTAACCCTATCTCCATTGGAACACGCCCACTAGCCCGACTGGTCAGCACGCAACACACACACTAGGAGGTCCTGGGTTCAATTCCCAAGCTCCCCAAATTTTGTTTTTATGCATTTAAAATGCTATTTGATATTTATTTGTTTTTAAATATGTTCAAATTTGTTATTTGAAAATATTTATGAATATGAAAAAATATCATCAAATTTGTTATTTGAAAATATCATCAAATTTGTTTTTTTTGCAATTTTAGTTGCATTCATTTGTGACGGTGGAGCGGGCCGGGGAG
>NC_057803.1:694168484-694185178 GCF_018294505.1 Triticum aestivum
GGTGGAGTGGGGGAGGGTGCGGGCCGGGGGTCGGCGGCGGCTGCCGGTGGAGCGGGGGAGGGTGCGGTGGGTCATATCCTCATGAATATTCAATATTTTTTCATATTCTACGTACATAGTGATCTCGACGGTCGAGATCGAGTGTCTTCATGAATATTCAATATTTTTTCATATTGCCTATGAAGAAATATCATCAAATTTGAAAAAATATTCATGAATTCAAAAAGTGCCCATGAAATTTAAAAATATTCATGATATCAAAAAGTGCCCGAGAAATGAAGACTACGATTTAAATACAATTGATCTTAGCTAGCTATCTGTTCACAATCTTCTTGCCCTTCTTTTTCGCAAATGGAGTTCTTCTGTGGAACGGGCGTCCTTTAGGTAGGGTGGTCCTGCTTCTTCTTGTGGTGTATGCTGCTACTTCATCGTCATCGTCATGTTCGATCTTCGGGTCGCCGTACTTGTCGAAGTCTTGCTCATTGGCTACACCATCCATTTCGATGATCTTCCTTTTGCCTATCCTCACGACAACACGACTGGGCTTTAGCGGGTCGGTAATGAAGAAGCATTGGTCCACTTGGGAAGCCAGTACCCATGGCTCATTTTTCGTGGTGACGTTTGCGCCCACGGTCTTGGATTTGGCTTCGGGTATAACCATGGTGGTGAAATACCAGTCTTCGTTTAGGACGCTCTTGGCCCGTCTGACATGGAACATCGAGACCTTCTCTCCAGCGTAGCTTAGCTCCCAGATCTCCTCGATCCTTCCGTAGTATCTGTCCTTGTTGTTACCGGTGTAGGATTCCATCGTTACCCCGGAGTTCTGATAACCGTCGTTCTTCATGTCCTTGTCCTCGGTGTAGAATGTGTAGCCGTTGATATCGTACGCCTCATAGGTCATCAGGTTGTGCTCGGCGCCCTGTGACAAGGCGAATATGAGTTGTTCTTCCGCGGAAGAATCCTCATGTAAAGGGTACGACAGAAGCTTCTGCTTGAACCAACGCGTGAAACATGAGTTGTGCTCTTTGATTATATCTCCGTCCGTCCTCTGTTGGCCTCGGTCATTGTATGTCTTCTCAATAAAGGTTTTGTGCTCTACCACCCAAGGATCGACCACGTCTATGTGTTGTAGCGCGACTAGGTTTTCTATTTCAAAGTCGATGAGTCGACCCTCGAAGTTGACATGCATTTCGTGGCGACCCTCATGGTGACCCCATCCAGCGAGCCTGCCGAGGTGCCTGTTGATGGGCAGACCAACAGGGTTCTCGATACCTAGATAATTCGTGCAGTAGGAGATGCACTCTTCGGTCAGAAAGCCCCTGGCTATACTTCCCTCTGGACGTGACATGTTGTGAACGTATCCTTTGATGACACCATTCATCCTTTCAAACGGCATCATGTTGTGCAGGAACGTCGGCCCGAGTTGGATGATATCCTCCACGATATGGACCAGCAGATGCACCATAACATCAAAGAATGCGGGCAGGAAGTACATCTCAAGCTCGCATAGTATCACCACGATCTCTTCCTATAGCCTTCTAAGTTGCCTCACGCCAACCGACTTCCGAGAGATGATGTCGAAAAAGTTGCATAGGCCAAATAGCGTTTCACGGACATGCGCGTCCATGATCCCACGGAATGCAACTGGAAGTATCTGCGTCATCAACACATGACAGTCATGAGACTTCATCCCGCTGAACTTCTTCTTCGCTGGGTCTAGGTATCTGCTTATCTTCCCCGCGTAACCGTAAGGAAGTTTTACCCCTGCGAGGCAGGTGAAAAACTGCTCGATCTCCTCCTGACTTAGAGTGAAGCACGTGGGAGGGTAGTCATTTCCGGTCTTCTTGGCCTTTTTGCCTTTGCAACGACTTTCTGTGTCCTGCTTCGCCTCATCATCATCATCATCAACATCATCATTAGCGTGAAGCTCCTGCCTGATGCCCATTGATTTCAAGTCTGCCCTTGCTTTCGTCCCATCTTTGGTCCTCTCTGGCATGTTGAGCAGGGTACCAAGCAGACTCTCGGACACGTTCTTCGTGATATGCATGGCATCAAGGCTGTGAGGCACACAGTGGATCTTCCAGTACGGCAAGTGCCAGAAAACAGACCTCGTTTTCCATACCTTCAGAAGCGGCTCTCGCGCCTTTCGCTTCTTTCCCGGCTCTGGCGCCTTTTGCTTCTTTCCCGGCAATGGGCTATCTTTCCAATTTTTCAACAGCTCGTCTATTTCCTCGCCGCTCCTCGTACGCGGGCGCCTTCGGGATTCGGTTTCACCATCGAACAGATCCTTGCGTTTCCTCCACGGGTCATCGTCGCGAAGCCACCTTCGATTTCCCATGAACACAATTTTTGAAGACCCTGGATCTCTATCTAGCTGGCGATATGTTGTGTCATCCATGCACCTTACGCATCCAGAAAATCCGTGGACCACCTGCCCCGCGAGATATCCAGAAAATCACGAGGACACATGATTTTCTTCGCCTCCTCGAAACTGGTCGGGCACTTTTTCCCCTTGGGAAGATGTTCGTGCCAGAATGACATGCTCTTGCTGAAGCATGCGTCGGTCATTTTGTGTTTTACCTTCATCTCTAGAGCCATGAGTGTTACTTTCACGCGGGTATCCTCGGGCCTGCATCCTTCATACAATGGAGTAACCACGTCTATCTCCAGTTGATCCAGCTTGGCTGTCTCTCGGGCGGCAGCTCTTGCGTTATCCGTCTGCTTGAGAAGCAGCTCTTGAATATGAGGGTCCTGCACCCAGCCTCCATCGTCGTCTGCTCCGGCATCTTCATCTTCATGATCATGCCATTCGTCTTGATCTTCCTCATCATCATGTCCGGCATCTTCTACATGATGACTGTGTACAGCATCACCGTCGTGATCATGTCCTGGAGATTCTTCGTCTTCTTACCCGCCCTCGCCGCGGTGGTTGTCTTGCTGCCCTTCCTCATTTCTTGCCCGGCCCCCATGGAAGACTTCATAGTCATCTTCATCACCTTGCCACCGATAACCATCCATGAAACCACGCAAGAGCAGGTGGTTCCGCACCTGCCCGGATTCCGGGTCCACAATAAGGCTCTTCAGCTTGCATCTTCGACACTGACATCTTATCTCCGTCTCGTTCTTTTGAAGCATCTCGGCCTTCGCGGAGCTCAAAAACCTATTCATGATGCCTTCGGTCATCGTGCGGACCATGGTCGCCTGTGGGGTAGAGCAAAACAATATTTTAGAACCAAGAAAAATTTGGCATGACTTTCCCTAAAAATAGGACCAAAAAGAATGCATAGTGCCAAAATTCTCGCCGAAACGGAAATGAATCAACATTCCAGCAAAATATTGGCAATTATCGCATTTCAAATACCGGTACCTGCAAACTAAAACATATATGCAACACCACAAACATATGCAACACCACGAACATACATAGATTAGCTAGGCCACAAAAAGTGCATGTGCACGTTGTTGGAGAGGGAGAACAACATAAAGATAGCTTCCCCCCTTACTTACCTATCAAAAAAGGTAATTTAACCACTTAATTTGGATGAATCTATGGTGCAAATGAGGTGAGGAGGAGGAGGCAACCGAGACAAGCTTGGAGGAGGAGGTGGAGAGAATGAAGTGGGGAAAGTGAGTGGGTAGGTGGGTTGTCCAAAATATCTTGTTGGTCCCAGGTTACTAATGGCGCACCACATGCAAATGCGCCATTAGTAACCCTGGTTACTAATGGTGCACCTGCTGCTGGTGCTCCATTAAAAGTTTTGCAAAAAAATAAAATAAAAAGTATATATTCTAATGGCGCACCGTGGCACAGTGCGCCATTACTAGTTTAAACTAGTAATGGCGCACTATGCCACGGTGCGCCATTAGTAGTTTTGCAAAAAAAAGAATAAAAAAAAACAGTAGTGGCACACTATGTGGCCGGTGCGCCATTACTAGTTAGCACTAGTAATGGCGCACCGAGCTATGATGCACCATTAGTATGTTTGGAAAAAAAATGTTACTAGTGGCGCACCTTGTGCCTGGTGCGCCATTAGTGTCTTCCACACTAATGGCGCACCAAAACATGGTGCGCCATTAGTATATACTAATGGTGCATCACATGACAGGTGCGCCATTAGTGTCCATCTCATCTATAGCCCATTTCCTAGTAGTGACACTTCAAACTATGAAAAAAAATCATATTGCTGATGACATCTAGTCAAGGTTTTAGATCATCATCATACTTCAAATCCTAATTTTCATCAAACTTCAAATTTTGTTCTTCAATTTTTTTAGCAAGATCATCATGATAAAATAACTACTCATCAGATACCAATTTTGTCAACATCACAAAATGAAACTATAGCTACTTGACAACATGTCAAATATACGGAATTTTGTTCTACAAATTTTTTTAGCACATCTCACATAGCTATTTGACAATATCACCAACTTGACCAAAGCTATAACTAACCAATATACATCAATCCATCCATTCATCCATACAACATGCACCTATCACATATATAACAAGCAGTAAAAATATGCAAAAAAATGAAAAAAAGCTCACCGGGGCTGCCGCGGATGGTGAGGCAGGGGCGACCGGGACGGTGAGGCAGGGGCGGCCGGTGCAGTGGGCGAGCAGGGGGTGGCAGTGGAGGGCCTACTGAGGCAGGGGCGGTCGGGGACGGGAGGGTAGGGCCGGCCGGGGACGGGAGCGCCGGGCGCACGGGCCGGCAGGAGCCGTGGCCGGCGTGCGGTCAGTGGGAGGCCGGGGCAGCGGCGGGGTCGGGAGGAGTCCTGGGCGACGGCGGGTGGAGACGGCGGCGACGGCGGGTGTGGAGGCGGGGGAGTCGACGCGGGTGTGGAGGCGGGGGAGGGCGGCGGCAGGGGTAGGGTGTGCGGTGAGGGGGCGGGGTGGAGTGCGGCAACGGCGAGGGGGTGGCCGGGGTGGAGTGGGCGGGGCAGAATGCGTCGGCGAAGGCGCAGGTGTGGGGACCGATTCTCCGGGTATTAATTCCCAGAAAATGGCCCTTGTGCTCAGCAGCCCCAGGATTACTGTTAGCTGATGAGGCACCAGCTTGATACAAAAATTCCAAGCAAAATACAACATATGTAGTACAAGACCATTCTGGTCTGTGAGTACAACAAATGGTTTCTAGTGGTTGATGGCGGAAGCGGGTTGTGAAACATCAGTGTCCATGGAACTCCATTTCCCACGGGAACAGCTGACCAGGTTAATTCCTATCTTCGCGAGGCTGCTATCACTGTTCCTTAGGTTCCGGGCTGTCATCACGGTCGCTCCTCTCCGCGCAAGAAATCTGGCCAAGACAATAGCCAGGGACAAGCCAGTGAGTACTTTGAATGTACTCGCAAACATTATGAACACATGTATAATATGACAATGATGTGCTGAAAATATTCTATGCTCATGACGTCAGTCCCGAAAGATAAATAAAACTCTTATGCGTACAAGCATGTTAATTATGAATATGCAATAACTTAGCAATATTAAAATTATGAAATAAATAACCAACATGCCACAGTCAGGCATCTTAGCGACACCGCATAAAGGGATTTAAAAGAAATGCCACAGTCGGGCGTCTGAGCGACACCACATAAAGGGCTTTAAAAGAAATGCCACAGTCGAGCGTCTGAGCGACACCACATAAAGGGCTTTAAAAGAAATGCCACAGTCGGGCGTCTGAGCGACACCACCTAAAGGGCTTTAAAAGAAATGCCACAGTCGGGCGTCTAAGTGACACCACATAAAGGGCTTTGAAAGAAATGCCACAGTCGGGCGTCTAAGCGACACCACATAAAGGGCTTTAAAAGAAACAATAATAGTAAATATACCGGAGGTAAAACCATCCCAGGGATATTCGATAATACCAAAAATATCACGGGTTAGTCCACAACAAAATAATAATCATCATTATCACATGCCACAAGTTGTAATATCAGTTCTGATTTAACAGTTTCACCTCCGAAGACTGACACTAAGACCGACACTTGACCCATCCCAGACTGTAATCCTTAACCATGGACACGGCTATTCGAATAGGTTTTATCTCTGCAGAGGGTGTACTCTTTACCCACGAGTAACGGATTCCTATAGTCCATCGGGACTAATTCCGTCTACGGTCTTTTTGTTGAAAACACACCTAACTTGCACATACCAGCTTAACTCACACGTGTCTGGAATCACCCACGACACCTGTCAAGCAAACTCTAAGTGGGGAGGCCACAACCTCGCGTAGCATGGGATCAAATTTATATTGGGCGCTCTAAGGGGTGGCCTCCCCTCTCGGTCTCAACCGGAAACACCCATGCCCCCGGAGCGGGTGGCCTGCCTACCAGCTACAACCGGTATCTTCCACCCCGGCCTCTCTGTATGGTGTGTGCTAGAAAGAGGTTGACAACTTACTGAACCATACTCTACTTGTTGTAGAGACGGGTGGTAGTACGAAACAAGTATGGGGGGTTACTGGAACAAGACTCGATCTATGGTCGACTCGGGAGGTTTAAGTATTCCCTACATGATTAGCATAACAAATATATTTCACCCAACAGAGTCACTGCTCATATTACCTTACCATGCCATACCAGACATAACCGTCCTGACGGAGACCGGCGACAAACTCATGCCTACCCAAGGCAGAGGTTTTCCCGGGTTCCTGCCATTATGCATGCAAGGCACATGAGAATGATTATCATCACAAGTGTGATCATTTCCAACAGCATGGAAATCTCAAATATGCACTCATGCACATGATCATCTCACATGAAATAACAATTTCTCCAAAAGAGAGGTAGTGTGATAAATGTGTCAACGAACACTCAAAAATATCATGCCAGGGTTCAGAATGCTTGCCTTCAGGTCAAGGGAAGGCAGGGTGCATTTCAACCTCTTGAAATATTTCTCCTTCCTTCAAAATCCTATTTTAAACATATAAAAGAATTAACACACAAAAATAAAAATAGCACAAAAAGTTGTTTGAATTTTTTCAATTAAATCTTAAAATGAACTAGATCAAGTTTGAGAGAGGTAGGAAAAAGAATCAATTCATTTGGAGCTATATTTTAAAAGATATAGCCAGTCAAACATTTGGTCAAAATCTGTTTTTTTATAAAGAAATAAAACAGAATTAAAAGAAAACGATTCGAAAATACGTACACGTCGAAGACGTATTCCGACTATACGCCTCCACTTACTCGAGCGTGGACGCGCGTGGGTCACTGATAGTGGGCCTGCCTGGCCCACTGGTCAGGTTTGACCAATCGCCCTCCCTCCTCTTCCTCTGGCCGAACAGAGACGGGGGCTCCGGCGATCTTCGCCGGCGTTAGGCAGCTCCTTGCGGGCATCCGAGTGCAGGGATGGATCCGCCACTCCTAGGCGGTCCTTCCAGTGGTCGGAGGGTAGCCGGGGGTGGAGGGAGTCGCCGGCGGCAAGCTCCGCGGTGGAGGGGGCATTCGGGTGGATAGTGAGCTTGGGGTTGCGGTGGTCTCCGGCCAAAATTGAGCGAGGGGTTGCACTCGCGAGAGGGAGGGGGAGTTCTTGGTGGAGAGATTGGAGAGGGAGAGGCCCTGGTGGTGACGGAATCGACCGGGGCTTGGCGGCGACCGAACTGGCCGGACTCGGGGAAGAAGGCCTTACCCTCCTCGAATGCTGGCCAGGGTAGCTCTAGGAGGATTAATGGAGGTTGATCGAGGACTAGATTGAGCACCGGGGCCCTTATATAGGCGGTGGAGGTCGGTTCGAGGCGGCCGGCGATAAGGACGACGGCGAACCGCCTCCCTGTAGCGTCAGGGCGTCGTGGCGACGACGGCAGCTAGCCGACGGGCGAGGGGATAAGCTTGCGCTGTTCACAGGGGCAGGTGGCGAGCCGGGGTGGCTTGGGCGGCGCTGGCCTGAGCAGGGCTGTCGGGCGGCCGTGGCGGCTAGTCCTTGGCTTGCCGGGGACGCGGCAAGGCTCTGCTTGGCGCGTTGCGGTGAGGGGGAGCATGCAGCGCGCAAGGGGACATGGCGTGCTGGCTGCGGTCGGTCACGGGCTGGGGTGAGTGCGGGGCGTGACGCGGCGGCTCGGGCGCACGCTCGTCCAATACGCGCGCTCTGGGTGTGTCCAGTGCACCCACGGAAGGTGTTCGACACAATGCCGTGGCATGCTACAGGTCACAAGTGAGGTTGGCAAGCAACAGGACTAGGTTAGAGATAGAGGGAAACTCAAGGGACAAGGTGGTTTGGTCAGGTGGTCAAGTTCATAGTGTATACTTGAGATCATGCCAAATCAGTCCATGCACTCCAGGTGTTTGTCAAAATGCCAAAGGCACCTAGGCTATTCTTGGAGGGGCCAAATCTTCCAGATCAGTGTCTCCTTGGATGCACAAGAAGGTGGTGAGGTTAGTTGGTGAAAAGCACAAACTTGCTAGTGCAAGTGTTGCAGAACTTCAAATCTGGACAGGATGTGAGTGGCATTATTTCAAGAACCAAAAATATGCCAATGGTTGCATGCTTCTGGACTTAGGGGTTTAGCATGGAGGACTACAATTAGGAGAAAGAATCAAGGGCCAAAGAGCAAGAAAGAATATGGTTGCTGTACAAACCATCATGTTGGACCAGAATGAAGATGAGGTTGATTCACTCAAAATTTTCAAAGAACATCCTTGGATCTTTGCATATAATGGAATCATATGCTCCTACTCACATCCCGTAATTTTGGTGGAAGCTAGAAACAAATATTTAAAAGGGTTGCAGTGCAAAATTGCCCACTGGACCAGAGAGGAAAAACATGTGTAGCACTCAAAATATGCAATGAATGAAATATATTATTGCACAAAAGTGATTTAGAGACATCACATGACATCTCCAAATTTTGGTTGGATTTTTAGTTGAATTTATCAACTGGTTGTAGTACAAAAAGAGCTCCAAAACTTAAAACAAGTCATTTTAATGAATATAGCTGAGGGTGGAATAATTTAATAAATAATCCTACTGATTAGGAAATTGTTTTAATGAGATGGCATAGAAGTTCAATATGTTTGGAAGGATCCACTTGGGAAAAATAAATCCTTAATATTAAAAGAAAGGTTTTGAAATCAACAGAAATATTCTTGCAGGCAAAATTTTTAACTCTTGGCAAAATTTTAATAACTAAAACCTGGTTAAATTTTTGGGGTGTTACAATTACTACCCCCCTTAAGAAAAAATCTCGTCCTCGAGATTTGCTAAGAGCCGTTGTGAAAAACAAAAGTTCCATATGAGTCCGAGCGGTTGTGAGTCTGCTGCCGTGGTGCTGCGTGAATAAAAATAATCCAAGCAGTGAGGGGATAAACGTTGCATCAACTTAGGGAAAAGAAATCTCATTCTAGGATTTTTTTCGCGGTTACACAAGTTAATCACGAAAAAAAACTACTCATACTAGTAGAAACTAAATAATCGACTCGTCGCACACATTCGAGGTACCATGCACAAGTTACAACGTAACAATAAATGCTTGCAATAACAAACACAGCAGTGACGTCTAAAATGAAAACGGTAACTGGACGGGGTCCCGATAAAATGTCTCTGGTAAAGGGGTACAGTCTTCTTCTATCGGAGGAAGTGGATTGACCAGTCGATGTATGCGTCTCTCCGGGTCGGGTCTCAATGGTCTGCCGATGGCAATCTGAGGGTTCAGATCAGTGAGATTTTGGAGATAATCCATCACTTGCTGATTCAAATGCTCTTGCACGATCATGTACTGGATGAGGTTGGCTAGCACTGGGTCTCTCTCAATCCGTCCACCGGGAAAAGTCGTTACTCCCCCGGGTGCTGCACGGCTCGGAAAGTAATAATATCCTCGCTCACGGGCACAGGGTACTGCGGATCGAAGACGAGCAATCGCTTCGTTTGTAGCAGCTTCTATGGCCAAGTGTGGGGTCGGCATAGATTTCCCCACAAAGGAAACCTCCGTTGGATCTTGGTTGGGTTCTATGGGAGGGATGTGTACTGCTGCCCAATATTCCGAGGTGGAAGGGGTGATTCTCGATTTGAACAGCTCGTACTGGGGTGGCTGGGTAGAACCCATGGTACTACGGGTAAAGTCCCACAATATCTTGACAAAGCTACCCGGGGTTGCATCTGGGGTTCTCAGATGAATACTGGGGCTCGGCATGACGGGAAAAAGGTTGTGAGGGTGGTGCAAAAAGTGTGGGGTGCTGGGTAAGATCACAAGGTGGCCATTATATAGCAATGGAGCTGGGTCACTTTACCTTGGTGAAAGGTAATAAATTTACCAGCTTAGCTCCAAAGGTGGGTTCAGTGTCAGAGATACATATATCTCATAAAGAGACGTGTTACTGTGGTTGTCGTCGAGGTTGGTTTTGGTAGCTGTGCCCAGAAAATATGCAACTACGCGCTGACAAAATACGCAAGGTTACTATTAAAACAGAGGCACAATGACAGGCTGCATTTATATACAAGGTCGCACGATTAGAAAGCGAAGGTGCACTGAGACTCGGTATTACTCGTACGGCTTAGTCTACCTCGTTCACGTTTAAACGGGCGTGCCTGGTGGAAGACGAGGCTTCTCCACGTGTCTCACTGTCGGGATTAGTTGGAGATGGCGGAGGGACTGCAGGGTCGGGGTAGCGATGATGACCATCACGGGGATTGTTAGCCACAACCCCGTTGGAGTGTGCTCCCAAAAGGTGACGAAGCACTTCTGGGGTCATCAAAGCATCTCGGTTGGCGGCTGAAGCTGATCTCAGGGGTTCGATCGGGTGTCCGAACAGCACGACTGGGTTGTCGGCGTCGGGCTCGTCTTCTCTTCTTGCTGGGGCTCGACGAACCAGTTCTCCTCGAGCTATGATCAGATCAATGGTGATCTGGTCGAACAGTGCCTCTAGTGCACTTACATAGCGTACTAGGTGCAACAATGCGGGATCTATCTCGTGATCTCCGTTGGCAACTTGGGGTGGTCTAGCATACCCTTCACTCCTGGGGTAGTAGTAGAACGAGCGACAGTCAACTCGCGGTGACAACTGCCGGAGTTGAACTATAGCCTCTCGAGCAGCTAGCTGGATGGCTTGTGGCTCAAAGGAAGTTGTTCTTCCGGTGAACCTGTAGGGGCGTTCTGGAGATAGACCCCTACCGTAGATGTGCACAGTGGCCCAGAATTGATGGCTCCCACCGCTCATGGTCCCTTGGTACACCACATATTCTGGGGGTTCTTCTAACGCATAGGCACGACGGGTGAGGTTTGCGAGTATGGTCACAAAACCTCCAAGGTTGGTTGTTGTGGTCTCATTGTGCACTATGGGACCAGGCATTGTGGCTAGGTTGGGGAAGAGGCTGTACCGTGCTGGGTTGAGGCTAGCATGCCCTCTTTATAGAAAAAGGGAACGAAGTCTTCCTTCGCGCGCTTGTGAATGAGACATCTTGGGTGCTGGTCACTAGCGCGTGATCGACAGGCTAGGTTGATAGGTTGGGCATCGACTGCCAAAAGTGTCGGGGTCACTGTGTGGCTATCTTGCATGAGAAGCTTGGCTGGGGTTTGGCTAAGGTCTGGTGGGTTGGTTTGCCTAAGTTTATCGACCTGGCTAAGATAGGATTAGCCAATGGTCAGCCTGGCTCTGATACCAAGTCTGTGGCGACCGATTCTCCGGGTATTAATTCCCAGAAAATGGCCCTTGTGCTCATCAGCCCCAGGATTACTGTTAGCTGATGAGGCACCAGCTTGATTCAAAAATTCCAAGCAAAATACAACATATGTAGTACAAGACCATTCTGGTCTGTGAGTACAACAAATGGTTTCTAGTGGTTGATGGCGGAAGCGGGTTGAGAAACATCAGTGTCCATGGAACTCCATTTCCCACGGGAACAGCTGACCAGGTTAACTCCTATCTTCACGAGGCTGCTATCACTGTTGCTTAGGTTCCGGGCTGTCATCACGGTCGCTCCTCTCCGTGCAAGAAATCTGGCCAAGATAATAGCCAGGGACAAGCCAGTGAGTACTTTGAATGTACTCGCAAACATTATGAACACAGGTATAATATGACAATGATGTGCTGAAAATATTCTATGCTCATGACGTCAGTCCCGAAAGATAAATAAAACTCTGATGCGTACAAGCATGTTAATTATGAATATGCAATAACTTAGAAATATTAAAATTATGAAATAAATAACCAGCATGCCACAGTCGGGCGTCTTAGCGACACCGCATAAAGGGCTTTAAAAGAAATGCCACAGTCGGGCGTCTGAGCGACACCACATAAAGGGCTTTAAAAGAAATGCCACAGTCGGGCGTCTGAGCGACACCACCTAAAGGGCTTTAAAAGAAATGCCACAGTCGGGCGTCTAAGCGACACCACATAAAGGGCTTTGAAATAAATCCCATAGTCGGGCGTCTAAGCGACACCACAGAAAGGGCTTTAAAAGAAACAATCATAGTGAATATACGGGAGGTAAAACCATCCCAGGGATATTCGATAATACCAAAAATATCATGGGTTAGTCCACAACAAAATAATAATCATCATTATCACAGCCACAAGTTGTAATATCAGTTCTGATTTAACAGTTTCACCTCCGAAGACTGACACTAAGACCGACACTTGACCCATCCCAGACTGTAATCCTTAACCATGGACACGGCTATTCGAATAGGTTTTATCTCTGCAGAGGGTGTACTCTTTACCCACGAGTAACGGATTCCTTTAGTCCATCGGGACTAATTCCGTCTACGGTCTTTTTGTTGAAAACACACCTAACTTGCACACACCAGCTTAACTCACACGTGTCTGGAATCACCCACGACACCTGTCAAGCAAACTCTAAGTGGGGAGGCTACAACCTCGCGTAGCATGGGATCAAATTTATATTGCGGGCTCTAAGGGGTGGCCTCCCCTCTCGGTCTCAACCGGAAACACCCATGCCCCCGGACCAGGTGGCCTGCCTACCAGCTACAACCGGTATCTTCCACCCTGGCCTCTCTGTATGGTGTGTGCTAGAAAGAGGTTGACAACTTACTGAACCGTACTCTACTTGTTGTAGAGACGGGTGGTAGTACGAAACAAGTATGGGGGGTTACTGGAACAAGACTCGATCTATGGTCGACTCGGGAGGTTTAAGTATTCCCTGCATGATTAGCATAACAAATATATTTCAACCAACAGAGTCACCTCTCATATTACCTTACCATGCCATACCAGACATAACCGTCCCGACGGAGACCGGCGACAAACTCAAGGCAGAGGTTTTCCCGGGTTCCTGCCATTATGCATGCAAGGCACATGAGAATGATTATCATCACAAGTGTGATCATTTCCAACAGCATGGAAATCTCAAATATGCACTCATGCACATGATCATCTCACATGAAATAACAATTTCTCCAAAAGAGAGGTAGTGTGATAAATGTGTCAACGAACACTCAAAAATATCATGCCAGGGTTCAGAATGCTTGCCTTCAGGTCAAGGGAAGGCAGGGTGCATTTCAACCTCTTGAAATATTTCTCCTTCCTTCAAAATCCTATTTTAAACATATAAAAGAATTAACACACAAAAATAAAAATAGCACAAAAAGTTGTTTGAATTTTTTTTCAATTAAATCTGAAAATGAACTAGATCAAATTTGAGAGAGGTAGGAAAAAGAATCAATTCATTTGGAGCTATATTTTAAAAGATATAGCGAGTCAAACATTTGGTCAAAATCTGTTTTTTTATAAAGAAATAAAACAGAATTAAAGAAAACGATTCGAAAATACGTACACATCGAAGACGTATTCCGACTATACGCCTCCACTTACTCCAGCGTGGACGCGCGTGGGTCACTGACAGTGGGCATGCCTGGCCCACTGGTCAGGTTTGACCAGTCGCCCTCCCTCTTCCTCTGGCCGAACAGAGGCGGGGGCTCCGGCGATCTTCGCCGGTGTTAGGCGGCTCCTTGCGGGCATCCGAGTGCAGGGATGGATCCGCCACTCCTAGGCGGTCCTTCCGGTGGTCGCAGGGTAGCCGGGGGTGGAGGGAGTCGCCGGCGGCGAGCTCCGCGGCGGAGGGGGCATTCAGGTGGATAGTGAGTTTGGGGCTGCGGTGGTCTCCGGCCAAAATTGAGGGAGGGGTTGCACTCGTGAGAGGGAGGGGGAGTTCTTGGTGGAGAGATTGGAGAGGGAGAGGCCCTGGTGGTGACGGAATCGACCGGGGCTTGGCGGCGACCGAACTGGCCGGACTCGGGGAAGAAGGCCTTCCCCTCCTCGAATGCTGGCCAGGGTAGCTCTAGGAGGATCACTGGAGGTTGATCGAGGACTAGATTGAGCTCCGGGGCCCTTATATAGGCGGTGGAGGTCGGTTCAAGGCGGCCAGCGATAAGGACGATGGCGAACCGCCTCCCTGTAGCGTCAGGGCCTTGTGGCCACGATGACAGCTAGCCGACGGGCGAGGGGATAAGCTTGCGCTGTTCACAGGGGCAGGTGGCGAGCCGGGGTGGCTTGGGCGGCGCTGGCCTGAGCAGGGCTGTCGGGCGGCCGTGGCGGCTAGTCCTTTGCTTGCCGGGGACGCGGCGAGGCTCTGCTTGGCGCGTTGCGGTGAGGGGGAGCATGCAGCGCGCAAGGGGACACGACGTGCTGGCTGCGATCGGTCACGGGCTGGGGTGAGTGCGGGGCGTGACGCGGCGGCTCGGGCGCACGCTCGTGCAATATGCGCGCTCTGGGCGCGTCCAGTGCACGCACGGAAGGTGTTCGACACAATGCCGTGGCATGCTACAGGTCACAGGTGAGGTTGGCAAGCAACAGGACTAGGTTAGAGATAGAGGGAAACTCAAGGGACAAGGTGGTTTGGTCAGGTGGTCAAGTTCATAGTGTATACTTGAGATCATGCCGAATCAGTCTATGCACTCTAGGTGTTTGTCAAAATGCCAAAGGCACCTAGGCTATTCTTGGAGGGGCCAAATCTTCCAGATCAGTGTCTCCTTGGATGTACAAGAAGGTGGTGAGGTTAGTTGGTGAAAAGCACAAACTTGCTAGTGCAAGTTTTGCAGAACTTCAAATCTGGACAGGATGTGAGTGGCATTATTTCAAGAACCAAAAATATGCCAATGGTTGCATGCTCCTGGACTTAGGTGTTTAGCATGGAGGACTACAAGTAGGAGAAAGAATCAAGGGCCAAAGAGCAAGCAAGAATATGGTTGCTGTACAAACCATCATGTTGGACCAGAATGAAGATGAGGTTGATTCACTCAAAATTTTCAAAGAACATCCTTGGATCTTTGCATATAATGGAATCATATGCTCCTACTGACATCCCGTAATTTTGGTGGAAGCTAGAAACGAATATTTAAAAGGGTTGCAGTGCAAAATTGCCCACTGGACCAGAGAGGAAAAACATGTGTAGCACTCAAAATATGCAATGAATGAAATATATGATTGCACAAAAGTGATTTAGAGACATCACATGACATCTCCAAATTTTGGTTGGATTTTTAGTTAAATTTATCAACTGGTTGTAGTACAAAAAGAGCTCCAAAACTTAAAACAAGTCATTTTAATGAATATAGCTCAGGGTGGAATAATTTAATAAATAATCCTACTGATTAGGAAATTGTTTTAATGAGATGGCATCAAAGTTCAATATGTTTGGATGGATCCACTTGGGAAAAATAAATCCTTAATATTAAAAGAAAGGTTTTGAAATCAACAGAAATAGTCTTGCAGGCAAAATTTTTAACTCTTGGCAAAATTTTAATAACTAAAACCTGGTTAAATTTTTGGGGTGTTACATCAGGTCGGGGGTGCGGCGGCGGCGCAGCACGGGGGGAGGAGAGAATGAGTGGAGGTGGTTGGCCCCGCTGATGGATAAGGCAGACTATGCCGACGGCTAAGCCGTCGGCATAGGTGAGGACGCCACGTGGGACCTATGCCGACGGCTTAGCCGTAGGCATACTTTTTTCTTTATCGTTTTTTTTATTTTTTATTAGCCATGTCACCGATCCGCGTGACACCTACCGTATGGCCGCAGCTATGCCGACGGCTTTGTCGTCGGCATAGTTTTATTTTTCCATTTTTATTTTATATAATTTTTTTAATGTTTTCTTATAGTTATATTTATCCTTTTTTATTTCATATAGATTTTTAATTTTTTTATAGTTATATTTTTCCTTTTTTATGTTTTTTTATGTATTATTATTTCATATAGATTTTCTATTTTTTTAAACCGCTCGGCCCTCTCCTCTCCCGGAACCACACAGAGGGGAGGGGAGGGGAGGCCCCGAATTCGAGCAGCTTCGTCCGACAAGGCCATGGCCTGGTCGCGGGTATGGGAGCACCATGGCTGCCCTCGCGTGCTCGATCTGGAGCTTAGTTCGTCAAGTGAGTGAAGGAGGAGGGGGTCGTCGACGGTGAGGGTGGGGGTGGGGGCGGGGGTAGCTTAGTTCAGGTGAGTGAAGGGGGAGGGGGTCATCGATAGAGGGACACCTGGGAGCAACATCCGGGCCAAACCCACAGCTACATCCACTCCGTGTAGACCTGACATGTCCGTCTCCCCCTCCCGGTGCCGTCGGCAGCGCCATCCGTGAGGGGGGCCACGCACCGGAGACGCGTGCCGCCTCTTCGGACATGCCACAACACCACCCCGCATGTATGAGGGGCTGGTGCGACACTCCGGTGGCATTGCTACCCCTAGGGCCCCCGTCCCGCCTAACCCTGGAGCGGTTGACCACGAGATCTAACCCTTTGACTTC
>NC_057803.1:694188919-694229528 GCF_018294505.1 Triticum aestivum
GCCTCTTCCGACATGCCACAGCACCACCCCGCATGTATGAGGGCCAGGTACGATGCTCCGGTGGCATTGCTACCCCCAGGGCCCCCGCCCCGCCTAACCCTGGAGCGGTTGACCACGAGATCTCGCCCTTTGACTTCCCACGGACGGGCTTTGACCAGTGGACCTCTCCACCCGGTTGTGTCAGGTCAGCCCAGAGCGACACCTGGGAGCAACATCCGGGACAAACCCACATCTACATTCACTCTGTGTAGACCCGACGCGTCCGTTTCCCCCCTCCCGGTGTCGATGGCGGCGTCGTCCGTGAGGGGTCCACGCACCGGAGATGCGTGCCACCTCTTCAGACATGCCACAGTGATAACCCACAAGTGTAGGGGATCGCAACAACTTTCGAGGGTAAAGTATTCAACCCAAATTTATTGATTCGACACAAGGGGAGCCAAAGAATATTCTTGAGTATTAGCAGTTGAGTTGTCAATTCAACCACACCTGGATAACTTAGTATCTGTAGCAAAGTATTTATTAGCAAAAGTGGTATGATAATAAAGGTAACCGTGGCAAAAGTAAAGATAATTGTTTTAGGTTTTTGTAGTAGTTGTAATAGTAGCAATGGAAAAGTAAATAAGCGAAGAACAATATATCAAAAGCTCGTAGGCAATGGATCAGTGATGGATAATTATGCCGGATGCGATTCCTCATGTAATAGCTATAACATAGGGTGACACAGAACTAGCTCCAATTCATCAATGTAATGTAGGCATGTATCCCGTAAATAGTCATACGTGCTTATGGAAAAGAACTTGCATGACATCTTTTGTCCTACCCTCCCGTGGAAGCGGGGTCCTAGCGGAAAGTAAAGGATATTAAGGCCTCCTTTTAATAGAGAAACGGAACAAAGCATTAGCACATAGTGAATACATGAACTCCTCAAACTACGGTCATCACAGAGAAGTATCCCGATTGTTGTCACTTCGGGGTTGTCGGATCATAACACTAACACATAATAGGTGACTATAGACTTGCAAGATAGGATCAAGAACACACATATATTCATGAAAACATAATAGGTTCAGATCTGAAATGATGGCACTCGGGCCCTAGTGACAAGCATTAAGCATAGCAAAGTCATAGCAACATCAATCTCGGAACATAGTGGATACTAGGGATCAAACCCTAACAAAACTAACTTGATTACATGGTAAATCTGATCCAAACCATCACCGTCCAGCAAGCCTATGATGGAATTATTCACGCATGGCGGTGAGCATCATGAAATTGGTGATGGAGGATGGTTGATGATGACCACGGCGACGAACCCCCCTCTCCGGAGCCCCGAACGGACTCTAGATCAGCACTCCCGAGAGAGATTAGGGCTTGGCGGCGGCTCCGTATCGTAAAACGCAATGAAACTTTTTCCCTGATTTTTTTCTCCCCGAACGTGAATATATGGAGTTGGAGTTGAGGTTGGTGGAGGTCCAGGGGGCCCACGAGATAGGGGGGCGCCCCCCTGTCTCGTGGACAGGCCCTGGGCCCCCTGGTGTATTTCTTTCGCCCAGAAATTCTTATTAATTCCAAAAAGTGCCTCCGTGGATTTTCAGGACATTCCGAGAACTTTTCTTTTCTACACATAAAACAACATCATGGCAGTTCTACTGAAAACAGCGTCAATCTGAGTTAGTTTCATTCAAATCATGCAAGTTAGAGTCCAAAACAAGGGCAAAAGTGTTTGGAAAAGTAGATACGTTGGAGACGTATCAACTCCCCCAAGCTGAAACCTTTGCTTGTCCTCAAGCAATTCAGTTGATAAACTGAAAATGATAAAGAAAAACTTTTACAAACTCTATTGTCTTTTGTTGTTGTAAACATGAAAAGCCAGCATTCAAGTTTCAGCAAATATTATGAACTAAACATACTCGCACTAACACTTAGGTCTCACAATTACTCATATCAATAGCATAATTAGCCAGCGAGCCATAATAATAAAACTCGGATGACAACACTTTCTCAAAATAATCTTAACATGATATAACAAAATGGTATCTCGCTAGCCCTTTCTGAGACCGGAAAACATAAATGCAGAGCACCTTTAAAGATCAAGGACTGACTAAACATTGTAATTCATGGTAAAAGAGATCCAGTCAAGTTTTACCCAATATAAACCAATAGTAATGAATGCAAATGACAGTGTGCTCTCCAGCGGGTGCTTTTAATAAGAAGGGTGATGACAAAACATAAAAGTAAATAGATAGGCCCTTCACAGAGGGAAGCAGGGATTTGTAGAGGTGCCAGAGCTCGATTTTAAAATAGAGATTGAATAACATTTTGAGCGGCATATTTTCACTGTCAATGCAACAACTATGAGATGGCTGTATCTTCCATACTAAATGCATTATAGGCAGTTCCCAAACAGAATGGTAAAGTTTTATACTCCCCCAACCACCAACAAGCATCAATCCATGGCTTGCTCGAAACAACGAGTGCCTCCAACATACAACAACCCTGGGGGAGTTTTGTTTAATTATTTTGATTTGCTTTGATCTTTTTGGATCATGGGACTGGGCATCTCGGTTACCGGCCCTTTCTCGTGAATGAGGAGCAGAGTCCACTCCTCGTGAGAATAACCCACCTAGCATGGAAGATATAGGCAGCCCTAGTTGTAAAATGAGCTGCTCGAGCATACAAAATAGAATTTCATTTGAAAGTTTGGAGTTTGGCACATACAAATTTACTTGGAATGGTAGGTAAGTACAACATATAGGAAGGTATAGTGGACTCATATGGAACAACTTTGGGGTTTAAGGAGTTTGGATGCACAAGCAGTATTCCCGCTTAGTATAGGTGAAGGCTAGCAAAAGACTGGGAAGCGACCAACTGAGAGAGCGACAACAGTCATAAACATGCATTAAAATTAACTCACACCGAATACAAGCATGAGTAGGATATGATCCACCTTGAACATAAATATCATGAAGGCTATGTTGATTTGATTCAACTACATGCGTGAAGATGTGCCAAGTCGAGTCACTCAATTCATTCAAAGGAGGATACCATCCCATCATACCACATCATAATCATTCTAATAGCATGTTGGCATGCAAGGTCAACCATTATAACTCATAGATAATCAAGCATGTCACAACCAACTATAATCTCTAAATGTCATTGCAAATATGTTTACTTCATAATAGCTGACTCAGAAATGATGAACTCGTCATATTTACAAAAACAAGAGAGGTCAAGTTCATACCAGCTTTTCTCATCCCAATAAGTCCATCATATATCATCATTATTTCCTTTCATTCGCACGACCAAACGATGTGTATAATAATAAGAGTGCACGTGCATTGGACTAAGCTGGAATCTGCAAGCATTCAACTCAAGAGAGAAGACACGGTAATATGGGCTCTAAGTAAAATATAAGAGCCACTAAGCATTTTCAATATGGTCTTCTCGACCGCCAAAGGAAAGGAAAGAAAATAAAACTATTTACACGGGAAAGCTCTCACAAGTAACAAGAAGAACTAGAAATCATTTTAATTTCTACTACAAGCATGGAAATTAAACTAACTAATTTTTTTGGTTTTTCTTAAAGTTTATCAAACACACAAGAAGAAAACTAGAAAAAGAAATTTGAACTAGCATGGATAATACAATGAAAGAGTATGAGCACCGACGACTAGTGTGTGAACATGAATGTAAAGTCAGTGAGAAATACGTACTCCCCCAAGCTTAGGCTTTTGGCCTAAGTTGGTCTAGTACCAAGGACCGCCTAGCTGATATTCATAAGTGAAAGTGGGGTTGTCCTGAGATGCAGGGGCAACCGCCTCCTGAGCAGCAGCGTGTTGGCGAGCTGCCTCCATTCCCCTCTCGTATTCAGCTACTTCTTCCCTGGTGACAACATATCTTCCTTCTGCCTGATAATCAAAAAGGTAGGGAGTAGGAAGAGTAATAGGGACGACGTTGCGTCTGTCATAGATTAGTCGATAATGGAGGAATTGTTCATTCCTCTCAAGAAAATGATGATTGAACATAGCTTCTTTATCCAAATAAACAGGAGGTAAAATCATATCCCCCTCTCGTGGGGCTATATTAAGAAAATTAGCGACATGGGTTGCATAAATTCCTCCAAATAAATCCCCCTTTCTACTATTATTCTGCAACCTACGTGTGATGACCCACAAGTGTAGGGGATCTATCATAGTCCTTTCGATAAGTAAGAGTGTCGAACCCAATGAGGAGCAGAAGGAAATGATAAGCGGTTTTCAGTAAGGTTTTCTCTGCAAGAACTGAAATTGTAGGTAATAGATAGTTTTGTGATAAGATAAATAGTAACGAGCAACAAGTAAATAAAGTAAGTAAAGTGCAGCAAGGTGGCCCGATCCTTTATGTAGCAAAGGATAATCCTGGACAAATTCTAATAATGATAAAGGAGCTCCCGAGGACACATGGGGAATTATCGTCAAGCTAGTTTTCATCACGTTCATATGATTCGCGTTCGGTACTTTGATAATTTGATATGTGGGTGGACCGGTACTTGGGTACTGCCCTAACTTGGACAAGCTTCCCACTTATGATTAACCCCTATTGCAAGCATCCGCAACTACAAAAAGAAGTATTAAGATAAACCTAACCACAACATTAAGCGTATGGATCCATATCAACCCCTAACGAAGCAATGCATAAACTAGGGTTTAAGCTTCTGTCACTCTAGCAACCCATCATCTACTTATTACTTCCCCATGCCTTCCTCTAGTCCCAAATAATGGTGAAGTGTCATGTAGTCGACGTTCACATAACACCACTAGAGGAAAAGACAACATACATCTCATCAAAATATCAAACGAATACCAAATTCACATGACTACTAATAGCAAGACTTCACCCATGTCCTCAGGAACAAATGTAACTACTCACAAAGCATATTCATGTTCATAATCAGAGGAGTAATAATATGCATCAAGGATCTGAACATATGATCTTCCACCAAGTAAACCAATTAGTCAACTACAAGGAGTAATTAACACTACTAGCAACCCACAGGTACCAATTTGTCGTTTTGATACAAGATTGGATACAAGAGATGAACTAGGGTTTTGAGAGGAGATGGTGCTGGTGAAGATGTTGATGGAGATTGACCCCCTCCCGATGAGAGGATCATTGGTGATGACATTGGTGATGATTTTCCCCTCCCGGAGGGAAGTGTCCCCGGCAGAACAGCTCCGCCAGAGCCCTAGATTGATTCCGCCAAGGTTCCACCTCGTGGCGGCGGAGTTTCGTCCCATAAGCTTGCCCCTAATTTTTTCCAGGGTAAAAGTGATGATATAGCAGAAGATGGACGTCGGAGGCCCACCAGGGGGCCCATGAGATAGGAGGGCGCGCCCTATAGGGGGGCGCCCTATAGGGGGGGGGCTGTCTCTTGGACAGGGTGTGGGACCCCTGGACTATTTCTTTCGCTCAGAAATTCTTCTTAATTCCAAAAAGTTGTTTCATGGAGTTTCAGGACTTTTTGAGCTGTGCAGAATAGGTTTCCAACGTTTGCTCCTTTTCCAGCCAGAATTCCATCTGCCGGCATCCCCCCTCTTCATGGTAAACCTTGTAAAATAAGATAGAATAGGCATAAGTATTGAGATATAATGTGTAATAACAGCCCATAATGCAATAAATATTGATATAAAAGCATGATGCAAAACGGACGTATCAACTCCCCCAAGCTTATACCTTGCTTGTCCTCAAGCGGAAGCCGAAATCGAAAAATATGTCCACATGTTTAGAGATAGAGGTGTCGATAAAAATAAAATATGGACATGAGGGTATCATGATCATTCTAATAACAGCAACATATATAGATTTTGTCATATGATTTTCTATGCTCAAGTGACAAGCAATTCACAATGTCAAGTATGGTTCAGAAACTTTATTGAGAACTAACAAACCATAATCTCAGTCATTGAAGCAATTCAATTTATCATAACATCAGAAAGAGTCACACCCACGCAGTACTTGTGGTTATAGAGTTTCAACCGGACACTAAGAAAGATAGGGGCTTGTTGTGTTGCCTCCCTACGTATTCACCTTTAGGTGATGTCAACAATAATAGCCTATGCCAACTTACATCCAATTGGATATATATATATATATATATATATATATATATATATATCATGATCTTTCAAACACGAGGAGCTTGCCAAAGGATATAATGAAAAGGGGAAAGGTGAGGATCACCTTGACTCAAGCATAAAGTAAAAACATAAAGTAAAAGATAGGCCCTTCGCAGAGGGAAGTAGAGGTTGTCATGCGCGTTTAGGGTTGATGCACAAAATCTTAATGCAAAAGAACGTCACTTTATATTGCCCCTTGTATGTGGACCTTTATTATGCAATCCTTCGCTTTTATTACTTCCACAACAAGTTCGTACAAAGCTTATTTTCTCTGCACTAATAAGTCATACATATTTAGAGAGCAATTTTTATTGCTTGCACCGATGACAACTTACTTGATGGATCTTACTAAATCCCTAGGTAGGTATGGTGGACTCTCATGGCAAAACTGGGTTTAAGGATATTTGGAAGCACAAGTAGTATCTCTACTTGGTGCAAGGAATTTGGCTAGCATGAGGGGGACAGACAAGCTCAACATGTTTGGAAGGTCAATGACAATATACTTTAACTGAGATGTCGGAAAACATAAACCATTACGTTGTGTTCCTTGTCCAACATCAACTCTTTTAGCATGTCATACTTAACGAGTGCTTATCAATCATAAAAGATGCCCAAGATAATATATTTATATGTGAACCCCTCTTTCCTTATAACTTCCTATTAATTGCAATGATGACCAAGTCTACGTTCATCAACTCTCAACAATTTTTATGCCTCATACTTTCTATGTATGAAGTTATCACTATCCATAATATCAATATGAACTCTTTTATTCTTTCTACTTTCTCAAGATCATAGCAACATAGCAAAGCCCTTGACTCAAGACTAATCTTTATTATAGATAGCACACGGACTCGAACATAAAGAGATCACAAAGCAAAACTCAAAACTACTTGATATCTAAATTTCAATCTACTAGATCAAGATACTGCTAAAAGGATCGAACTAAATAAAGCGGTAAAGATAGGAGTGAGATGGTGATACGATACCGGGGCACCTCCCCCAAGCTTGGCAGTTGCCAAGGGGAGTGCCCATACCCATGTGATTATGTCCTCGGAGGTGGTGAAGGTGGAGTTGTTGCATTTTTCTTCTCTAGCTTGCGTCTGAGGCTAAAATTTTCTTCCCTCAGATCCTCATTCTCGAGCTCAAGTTTCATTATATTTTTGCATAGTGCTGCCTTGCTGCCTGCAAAAAACATGGTGGAATAGATTGGACCTTAGGGAGGCTTGACTTCTTGAACTCCACATGCATATCACTAGGTTGAGGTAGTGGATCGTCTTCTTCATCGGAGCTTGTCTCCTCCTTCCCCTTTGGATCATAGTCTTCTTCTTCCTCCGTGGTCCAGCCATAATGTTCCACATCCCAATATACTTTTGGGTTTGCGATATAATCAGCCATGTAGCTCCCCCCTCCTAATCTTGGGACAACATCTTGCTTTATTCTGCAACAAGAACAACTCGAAACGAAAACAGAGGATATTGGCGTGATACGGTGGTCAAAACCCTCGGGAGTATATATAATGATTTTTTACCGACCAAAATACGTAACGTGCAAGAAAACTAAGTCAGGGAGGCACACGAGGTGCCCACGAGACACGGGAGCGCTCCCTACAGGGCGGGGAGGCGCCCTCCACTCTCGTGGGGGCCTCGTGTCCCTTTCGGACTACTTCTTTCTTCCTAAAATTCTGAAATAATCCAAAACTGATAAAAATTGCCATTAGAGTTGTTTTGGAGTCGGTTTACTTACCGTACCACATACCTATACCTTTTCGGAGTCTGGAACATTCTGGAAAGTGTCCCTTATGTATTCCTCAGGGGGTTATGGTTTCAATAATATTAGTTTCAACATTGATAGGATTACCTGAAATATAATGTTTAATTCTTTGACCGTTTACCACCCTCGGATTTGTGCCTTCGAAGTTGTTGATTTTTATAGAACCAGAATGATAGACCTCCTCGATAACGTAGGGACCTTCCCATTTTGAGAGAAGTTTTCCTGCAAAAAATCTTAAACAAGAGTTGAATAATAACACATACCCTCCTACGTTAAACTCATGCTTTTATATCTTCTTATCATGCCAGTGTTTGACTTTTTCTTTGAAAAGCTTGGCATTCTCATATGCTTGGGTTCTCCATTCATCAGGTGAGCTAATATCAAATAACCTCTTCTCACCAGCGAGTTTGAAATCATAGTAGAGCTCTTTAATAGCCCAATATGCCTTATGTTCAAGTTCAAGAGGTAAATGACACGCTTTTCCATAAACCATCTTATATGGAGACATACCCATAGGATTTTTGTATGCAGTTCTATAGGCCCATAATGCATCATCAAGTTTTTTGGACCAATTCTTTCTAGATCTATTCACAGTCTTTTGCAAAATTAATTTGAGCTGTCTATTGCTCAACTCTACTTGACCACTAGACTGCGGATGATAAGGAGATGCTATTCTATGATTGACATCATACTTAGCGAGCATCTTACGGAAAGCACCATGAATAAAATGTGAACGACCATCAGTCATAAGATATCGAGGGACTCCAAACCTCGGAAAAATAACTTCATTAAGCATTTTAATAGAAGTGTTATGATCAGCACTACTAGTTGGAATAGCTTCTACCCACTTAGTAGCGTAATCAACAGTAACTAAAATATGTGTATAACCATTATAGGCAGGAAAAGTTCCCATATGATCAAAGCCCCAAACATCAAACGGTTCAATAACAAGAGAATAATTCATAGGCATTTCTTGACGTCTACTAATGTTACCTATTCTTTGACATTCATCACAGGATAAGACAAACTTACGAGAATCTTTGAAGAGAGAGTAGGCCAATAAAAACCAGATTGTAGTACCTTGTGTGCAGTTCTATCTCCAGCGTGGTGCCCTCCATAAGATTCAGAGTGACACTTACGTAGAATCTGTTCCTGTTCATGCTCAGGCACACAACTTCTAATAACACCATCTAATCATTCTTTATAAAGGTGTGGATCATCCCAGAAGTAATGTCTTAAATCATAAAAGAACTTTTTTTTTGCTGGTATGTGAAACTAGGCGGTATATATTTAGCAACAATGTAATTAGCATAATTAGCATACCAAGGAGCAGTACGAGAAGCATTGACGACCACTAATTCTTCATGAGGAAAGCTATCATTAATAGGCAGTGGGTCATCAAGAACATTCTCTAACCTAGACAAGTTGTCTGCAACGGGGTTCTCAGCTCCCTTTCTATCAATAATATGCAAGTCGAATTCTTGGAGCAAGAGAACCCATCTAATAAGTCTAGGCTTAGCATCTTTCTTTTCCATGAGATATTTAATAGCAGCATGATCAGTGTGAATAGTAACTTTAGAATCAACAATATAAGGTCTAAACTTATCACATGCAAACACAACTGCTAAGAACTCTTTTTCAGTAGTAGCATAATTTCTCTGGGCAGTATCAAGAGTCTTACTAGCATACTGGATAACATTCAATTTCTTATCGACTCTTTGCCCTAAAACAACACCTACAACATAATCACTAGCATCACACATAATTTCAAAAGGTAAATTCCAATCAGGCGGCTGAACAATAGGTGCAGTGATCAAAGCTTTCTTAAGTGTTTCAAATGCTTCTACACAATCATCATCCAAGACAAAAGGAATATCTTTTTGCAATAAATTAGTCAGAGACCTAGAGATTTTAGAAAAGTCCTTAATGAACCTCCTATAAAAACCGGCGTGACCAAGGAAACTTCTTATACCTTTTATGTCCTTGGGACATGGCCTCTTTTCAATAGCATCAACCTTGGCTTTATCAACTTCAATACCTCTCTCGGAGATCTTGTGCCCCAAGACAATGCCTTCATTAACCATAAAGTGACACTTTTCCCAATTCAGGACGACAACTAGTGTCTTCGCATCTCTGCAAAACTCGATCAAGGTTGCTCAAACAATCATCAAAAGAGGATCCATAAACAGAAAAGTCATCCATGAATACCTCACAAATCTTTTCACAAAAATCAGAAAATATAGCCATCATGCATCTTTGAAAGGTAGCAGGTGCATTACATAAACCAAAAGGCATACGTCTATAAGCAAAAGTACCAAAAGGGCAAGTAAAACTAGTTTTAGATTGATCCTTCGCTGACACAGGTATCTGACAGAAACCAGAATAACCATCTAGAAAGCAAAAATGTGAGTGTTTGGATAGCTTTTCTAGCATTTGATCAATAAAAGGTAAAGGGTAATGATCTTTCTTCATAGCTTTATTTAACTTACGGAAATCAATTACCATCCTATAACCTGTAATAATTCTTTGCGGGATCAATTCATCTTTTTCATTAGGAACAACAGTAATACCTCCCTTTTTAGGAACACAATGGAAAGGGCTTACCCATTCACTATCAGCAACGGGATAAATAATACCTTCCTCAAGGAGCTTTAGTATCTCCTTTCTTACCACTTCCTTCATCTTGGGATTTAATCGTCTTTGAGGATGTCTAATTGGTTTGGCATCTTTCTCCACTGAAATTTTGTGTTGACATAATGTGGGGCTAATGCCCTTAAGATCATCCAGTGTATATCCAATAGCAGCTCGGTGCTTCTTCAGAGTTTTCAATAATCTTTGTTCTTCTTTCTCTGAAAGGTTAGCACTAATAATAACAGGATATATTTCTTTTTCATCAAGATAAGCATACTTAAGATTATCAGGTAATGGTTTGAGTTCAAACACGGGATCACCCTTGGGTGGAGGGGGATCCCCAAGAATTTCAACGGGAAGGTTATGTTTCAGCATAGGTTCCTGTTTAAGGAACACTTCATCTATTTCCTCCCTTTCCTTCATAAACATATCGTTTTCATGGTCTAGCAAATATTGTTCTAACGGATCAGTTGGAGGAACAACAATGGAAGCAAGACCAGTAATCTCATCCTTACTAGGTGGTTGCCTTTCACGAGGTTGTCTACTAAACTTAGCGGAATTAAACTCATGAGACATACCATCTATGCCAACAGTGACAATATTTTTTTCACAACTAATCTTAGCACTAGTAGTATTCAAGAAAGGTCTACCAAAAATAATGGGACAAAATCCATCTTGTGGGGAACCAAGAACAAGAAAATCAGCAGTGTATTTAACCTTCCCACACAAAACTTCAACATTTCTACCAATCCCAATAGGTTTAATGGTATCCCTATTAGCAAGCTTAATAGTAACATCAATGTCTTCTAATTCAACCAGTGCAATGTCGTGCATAATTTCTTTATATAGATCATAAGGTATCGCACTAGCACTAGCACCCATATCACATACGCCATGATAACAATGATCTCCTATTTTAGCAGAAATAACTGGCATGCCTACGAGAGGTCTACGTGTCTTAGTATCAGGTCTAGCAATATTAGTAGTCTCATCCAAGAAAGAAATAACATGCCCATATAAGTCCTCATCCAAGAGATCTTTAACCATAGCAATACTAGGTTCAACATTAATTTGCTCAGGAGGTGTATAAGTCCTAGTATTACTCTTACGAACAACAGTGGAAGCTTTAGCATGATCTTTTATCCTAACAGGAAAAGGAGGTTTTTCAACATAAACAGTAGGAACAATAGGATCACTATAGGTAATAGTCTTTTCTTCGATTGTAATAGGTGCAACTACTTTTACTTCAACAGGAGGATTATATTTAAACCACTTCTCTTTAGGGAGATCAACGTGAGTAGCAAAAGATTCACAGAAAGCAGCTACTATCTCAGAGTCAAGTCCATACTTAGAGCTAAATACACGGAAAGCATCGGTATCCATAAAAGATTTAACACAATTGAACTTAGGTGTCATACCTGACTCCTTACCGTCGTCGGAACCCCAATCTTCAGAGTTGCATTTAATTCTTTCCAATAAGTCCCATTTGAAATCAATAGTATTCAGCATATAAGAACCAGCACAGGAAGTATCGAGCAGGTTGCGATTATCAAGAGAAAGCCGAGCATAAAAATTCTGAATAATCATTTCCCGAGAGAGCTCATGATTGGGGCATGAATATAACATTGACTTAAGCCTCCCCCAAGCTTGAGCAATGCTTTCTCCTTCGCGAGGCCAGAAATTATATATGTAATTACGATCACGATGAACAAGATGCATAGGATAGAACTTCTGGTCAAATTCCAACTTCAATCGCTTATAATTCCAAGATCTCGTATCATCACATAGCCTATACCATGTCAATGCATCTCCCTTCAAAGATAAAGGGAAGACCTTCCTTTTGACAACATCATCGGGAATACTTGCAAGCTTAAATAATCCACAAACTTCATCCACAAAGATAAGGTGTAAATCGGGATGCAATGTTCTGTCTCCTGCAAATGGATTAGCTAGCAGTTTTTCTATCTTACCTGAAGGAATCTCAAAGTAAATATTTTCATAAACTTCAGTAGGTTGAGGAGAAACTCTTTGCTCTTCTGGTTGGGGTGAAGATACCCCAAACAAGCCCCTCAAAAGATTAGTTTCCATAGTGACAAGTAACAGAAAATTTCAGCACACTATATAAATGTTTCCTTACCAAGTTCCACTCACCAAAAGCGCTACACTCTCCGGCAAGGGCGCCAGAAAAGAGTCTTGATGACCCACAAGTGTAGGGGATCTATCGTAGTCCTTTCGATAAGTAAGAGTGTTGAACCCAACGAGGAGCAGAAGGAAATGATAAGCGGTTTTCAGTAAGGTTTTCTCTACAAGCACTGAAATTGTAGGTAACAGATAGTTTTGTGATAAGATAAATAGTAACAAGCAACAAGTAAATAAAGTATGTAAAGTGAAGCAAGGTGGCCCAATCCTTTATGTAGCAAAGGATAAGACTGGACAAATTCTAATAATGATAAAGGAGCTCTCGAGGACACATTGGGAATTATCGTCAAGCTAGTTTTCATCACGTTCATATGATTCGCGTTCGGTACTTTGATAATTTGATATGTGGGTGGACCGGTACTTGGGTACTGCCCTAGCTTGGACAAGCATGCCATTTATGATTAACCCCTATTGCAAGCATCCGCAACTACAAAAAGAAGTATTAAGGTAAACCTAACCACAGCATTAAGCGTATGGATCCATATTAGCCCCTAACGAAGCAACGCATAAACTAGGGTTTAAGCTTATGTCACTCTAGCAACCCATCATCTACTTATTACTTCCCCATGCCTTCCTCTAGGCCCAAATAACACTACTAGGGAAAAGCCTATACACAGAATCTTATCAGCAACGCGCTTCAAAATAACTAGCTGCTGCTAACTAGCAGTAGCGCGCACAGACGAAACTCACTGCTGAGACAAATATAGCAGTAGCGCGTCCTCCCAAAGACGCGCTGCTGCTATAATTCCTACGAGGCCGCCGCGAGGCTAGTTATAGCAGCAACGCGTTATAGCGACGCGCGCTACTGCTACATAGCATAGTAGCAGCGCATTTCTCAGATAAGCGCTACTGCTAAGTTTCCTAAAAAATTTAGTCCCACCTCGCTCCGTGAAGAGAGTTCCTACCACCTTAAATATGTTACTTCTCAAACTTTGACAAGCACTTGATCTTCATTGAACTCTATGTGTAGAATTTGTGGCTGTAATATGAGTCTTCACATGTTCCTAAACAGGTGAGGACTCATATTGACAAATCAGATTGTACACAAAAAGATCGTTGATGATCAATGTATTTTTGATATATTGAACAAAGTCTATTTTTACATGCTGTAAAGTAGCAGTAGCGCTTTATTGTGAAAGGCGCTGCTGCTAGATAGCTTAGCAGTAGCGTCTTTTCCTAAAGAGCGCTACTGCTAAGCCATTCATCTCCCCCATCTCCTCCATTCCGATCCACTCACACACACAGCCACTCAATCTTCTCCGATCCGTCTGCGCCGCGCGCCCCTGTCGCCCCTCCTCCGTCTGCGTCGCGCACCCCCGTCGCCCCTCCTCCGTCTGCGCCGCGCGCCGTCACCTCCTCCTCCTTGCTGGACTCGGTACCGGCCTCCTCCTCCGTCCTCCCTCTCCACTCGCCGCTGGCCGGCCCCTCCTTGCGCCGCCTTCCTCCTTCGTCCTCCCTCACCTGGCCGCGCCGGCCGGCCCCTCCTCGCTCCGCCTTCCTCCTCCGTCCTCCCTCAACTGGCCGCGCCGGCCGGCCCCTCCTCGCTCCGCCTTCCTCCTCCCTCCTGCTCATATGCAACATTTTGATTTAGTTGATATAATTTAGTTGATTTAGTAGGCTAGTTGATTTAGTTGACCTAGAACATTTTGATTTAGTTGATTTAGTAGGCTAATTCATTTAGTTAATTTAGTTAACTTAGAACATTTTGATTTAGTTGATTTAGTAGGCTAGTTCATATGCAACATTTTGATTTAGTTCATATGATTTAGTTGATTTAGTAGGCAAGTTGATTTAGTTCACTTAGAACATTTTGATTTAGTTGATATGATTTAGTTGATTTAGTAGGCTAGTTGACTTAGTTCACTTAGAACATTTTGATTTAGTTGATTTAGTAGGCTAATTCATCTAGTTAATTTAGTTGACTTAGAACATTTTGATTTAGTTGATTTAGTAGGCTAGTTCATATGCAACATTTTGATTTAGTTGATATGATTTAGTTGATTTAGTAGGCTAGTTGATTTAGTTCACTTAGAACATTTTGATTTAGTTGATTTAGTAGGCTAGTTGATTTAGTTCACTTAGAACATTTTGATTTAGTTGATCGTTAATCCTTTGCTCATATTGCTTTAGGAAGGATGGCGCCACCACCACGACCACTATCACTAGTAGAAAAAGGGTCAAATGTGAAGCACAATAGTGCCGGTTTGAATTTCAGCCGGCACTAATGTGTACATTAGTGCCGGTTCATGGCGGCGATCAATAGCACCGGTTCGTGGCGAACCTTTAGTACCGGTTCATGCACGAACATGTACTAAAGAGGTTGTGTCAGCCTGCGGTCAGGCTATGGCCCCACCATCACCATTTAGTGCCGGTTCGTACCACGAACCGGTACTAATGAGGTTATGGCAAGCTGTTTTTAGTCCCACCTCTCTCCCCTAACAAGCCTTTTACCACCTTAAATATGTTATTTCTCAAACTATCACAAGCACTTGGTCTTCATTGAACTCTATGTGTAGAATTTGTGGCCGCAATATGAGTCTTCATCGGTTTATAAATCGTTGATGACTCATATTGACAATTCAGATTGTACACACAAAGATCATTGATGATCAAAGTATTTTTGATGTTATAAGATCATATTGACAATTTAGACTGTAAAGAAATATAAGATCATGATCTAAATGCTCTTATATTTTTTGCGTTCAGTATGCACCAACTGCTAGGCGGGAGGAGCTGTTTAGTACCGGTTTGTGGCGAACCTTTAGCACCGGTTCGTGCCACGAACTGGTATTAATGAGGTTGTGTCAGGTAAGGCTGGGGCCCCACGAGCACCTTTAGTACCAGTTCATGGATGAACCGGTACTACACTTTCTTAGTAAGCTGTTTTTTAGTCCCACCTCGCGAAGAGAGAGGGACTAGGAGCAGTTTATAAGCCCTGAGTGCAGAGACGATGAAGAAGAGGCTCAATGCTCACGTTGCTTAGCTTCAAGCCTTCAGAAATATGGTAGACTGCACGGAGCTATGCGCAGTGCAGTTTACACTATTCCGAAAGGCTTGAAGCAAATTAACGAGCATTGCACCTCTTTTTTATTTTTAATAACTTATTACAACTCCGGACTTCTTCTGTTATGGCAAAAACTAATTGCACGTCGGCATTTCTTTTTTTTAAACTATGGTTGTAACTCCAGACTTTGACCATCAAGTTTTGTAGAGAAGAAAAAATAGCAGAAAAAAAACTATAGCTAAAAAGAAAAAAACTATATAAAATGACCGTGAAATTGAAAATCACTACAAAATGAACTCTGAAAATGTTGAATTTTGGCAAACTAGATGAAAAACTACTCAGAAATAAATATGGATTGAGTAAGATCCTTCAAGTAAGTTGTCATCGGTGCAAGCAATAAAAATTGCTCTCTAAATATGTATGACTTATTAGTGCAGAGAAAATAAGCTTTGTACGAACTTGTTGTGGAAGTAATAAAAGCGACGGACTGCATAATAAAGGTCCACATACAAGGGGCAATATAAAGTGACATTCTTTTGCATTAAGATTTTGTGCATCAACCCTAAACGCGCATGACAACCTCCGCTTCCCTCTGCGAAGGGCCTATCTTTTACTTTATGTTTTTACTTTTTTCTTGAGTCAAGGTGATTCCCACCTTCCCCTTTTTCATTTTATCCTTTGGCAAGCTCCTCGTGTTTGAAAGATCATGATATATATATATCCAATTGGATGTAAGTTGGCATAGGTTATTATTGTTGACATCACCTAAAGGTGAATACATAGGGAGGCAACACAATAAGCCCCTATCTTTCTCAGTGTCCGGCTGAAACTCCATAACCACAAGTATTGCGTGAGTGTTAGCAATTGTAGAAGACTATATGATAGTTGAGTATGTAGACTTGCTGAAAAGCTCTATTCTTGACACTTTCTGATGTTATGATAAATTGCAATTGCTTCAATGACTGAGATTATAGTTTGTTAGTTCTCAATGAAATTTCTGAACCATACTTGACATTGTGAATAGATTGTTACTTGATCATGAAAAGTTTTATGGGATAAGCTACTATTATGACACATATTGATGCTAGAAAAGGTGATTGAAATTATCATTGATCAAACTTGTGCACCTTCTAGCATTCACACTTCAGAAATTATTTCTTTTATCATTTACCTACTCGAGGACGAGCAGGAATTAAGCTCGGGGATGCTGATACGTCTCCAACGTATCTATAATTTATGAAGTATTCATGCTATTATATTATCCATCTATGATGTTTTATATGCATATATATGTCATTTTATATGATTTTTGGGATTAACCTCTTAACCTAGAGCCCAGTGCTTGTTTCTGTTTTCTCCTTGTTTTTGTGTTTTGCAGGAAAGGGATACCAAACGGAGTCCAATTGACGTGCCAATTTTTGATGATTTTTCATGGACCAAAAGAAGACCACATAGCATCGGAGTTGGGCGAGAAGAGTCCCGGGCTACCCACGAGAGTGGGGGCCCCCCCCCCTAGGGCGCGGCCCCCTATCTCGTGGACAGCCCGGAGACCTCCTTGATGTGAAACCAATGCCAAAAATTCCTATAAATAGAGAAACCTTCAGGAATTAACCTAGATCGGAAGTTCCGCCGCCGCAACCCTTTGTAGCCACGAGAAATAAATCTAGGCCGTCTCTGGCAACCTGCCGGAGGGGGCCATCATCACTGGAGGCCATGGAGGAGGATCTCGGAGGGGCCATCATCGCCATGAAGGCCAAGGACCAGAGGGCGAAAGCCATGGAGGAGGAAGCACAAGGGGGAGAACCTCTCCTCCTCTCTCTTGGTGGCACCGGAGTGCCATCGGTAGGGGAATCATCGCCGCGGTGATCGTCTTCATCAACATCACCATCCTCATCTCTTTTACGTGGTCCACTCTCCCACACCCCGCTGTAATCCCTACTTGAACATGGTGCTTTATGCTACATATTATGATCCAATGTTGTGTTGCCATCCTATGATGTTTTGAGTAGATATCTTTTGTCCTGTGTTGATTGGTGATCTAGATTGGTACGAGTTGTATGTTTTATTTTGGTGTTGTCCTATGGTGCCTTCTGTGTCGCGCAAGCGTGAGGAATTCCCGCTTTAGGGTGTTGCAATACGTGCATGATTCACTTATAGTGGGTTGCGTGAGTGACTGAAACACAAACACGAGTAAGGGGGTTGTTGCGTATGGGATAAAAGGGGACTTGATGCTTTAATGCTATGGTTGGGTTTTACCTTAATGAATCTTTAGTATTTGCGGATGCTTGCGAGAGTTCCAATCATAAGTGCATAAGATCCAAGTAGCACAAGTATGTTAGTTTATGCCTCTCCCTCATATGAAATTGCAATGATGACTATCGATCTTGTTAATAATTGCTTAGGACAATTCCACACACTGATCCACCATTATTCCACACTAGCTATTTATATTATTTAGTAATATATTCTAACTTTATGATAACAGCACCTACTTTTATATTTTAGCTCTCCGATATCATACAAAGTTATCCTCTTTATACCCACAACACGGTTTTATTTCTTGTTTCTAGTTGGAAGCAAATGTTCGGTGCACGTAGAGTCGTATCAGTGGCAGATAGGGCTTGAGAGAATATTGATTTTACCTTTAGCTCCTTGTGGGTTCGACACTCCGTACTTATCACTCCCACCTTTGGGAATTGCTACGATGATTCCCTGCACTTGGGGATTATCAGTGGGTTATCAAGATCAACAGCAGGTTCAATCTCTACATCATTGTTTTTGCTAGGTTGAGCATCAACATGAACATTATCATTAACATTATCACAAGGTTCATGTTCATCACCTGATTGTGTTTCAGCATCAGAAATAGAAATATCATTGGGATTCTCAGGTGTGTCTATAGTAGGTTCACTAGAAGCATGCAAAGTTCTATCGTCTTTCTTTTTCTTCTTTTCACAAGAACTAGGTGCCTCTAAATTATTTCTCTGAGAATCTTGCTCGATTCTCTTAGGGTGGCCTTCGGGATACAAAGGTTCCTGAGTCATTCTACCAGTTCTAGTAGCCACTCTAACAGCAAAGTCATTTTTATTATTTAATTCATCAAGCAAATCATTTTGAGCTTTAAGTACTTGCTCAGCTTGAGTAGCAACTGAGGGAGTCCTGGATTAGGGGGTATCCGGACAGCCGGACTATATACATCGTCCGGACTATTGAAGCATGAAGATACAAGACTCAAGACTCCGTTCCGTGTCCGGATGGGACTCTCCTTTTCGTGGAAGACAAGCTTGGCGATCCGGATATTGTGTTTCCTTCCTTGTAACCGACTCCATGTAAACCCTAGCGCTCTTCGGTGTCTATATAAACCGGAGAGGTTGGTCCTGAGAAGGTCGATCACAATTACAATCATAATCATCATAGGCTAGCTTCTATGGTTTAGCCTCTACGATCTCGTGGTAGATCTACTCTTGTACTACTCATATCGTCAATATTAATCAAGCAGCAAGTAGGGTTTTACCTCCATCAAGAGAGCCCGAACCTGGGTAAACATTGTGTCCCTTGCTTCCTGTTACCATCAGCCTAAGACGCACAGATCGGGACCCCTACCCGAGATCCGCCGGTTTTGACACAAACATTGGTGCTTTCATTGAGAGTTCCTCTGTGTCGTCACTGCAAGGCTTGATGGTGCCTTCAATCGTCAACGACACAGTCCAGGGCGAGACTTTTCTCCCCGGACAGATCTTCGTGTTCGCGGCATCGCACTGCGGGCCAATTCGCTTGGCCATCTGGAGCAGATTGACAGCTACGCCCCCGGCTACTAGGTCAGGTTCGGAAACTTGAACTACACGGCTGACATTCACAGAGAATTGATCTTCGACGGATTTGGGCCTGTGCCAGGAGCACCGGACAATTACGATGAGCACGGCTTAGGCCTGTTGTCGGACAATGCTTGGGATATCACCCCTGCAGTAGCCCCGGACCTAAATCCGGAGCAGGCTGCGTTGCCTAAGGACGGAGGGATGGACCCCGCCCCACAGGCCGCACACTCATCGGCGGTAGAGCCGAACACATGCCTCACTTCTAAGGAAGCCTGTGACTCCGGACCCCTGGACTCGTGTCTGGTTGTAGGTTCCAGTCCGCGCGCTCCCGACCCGTCGAGCCTGGTTGGGCTCCGGTAATGGAGTTTACCGCTGCGGATATCTTCCACCACTCACCCTTTGGCGACATGCTGAACTCATTAAAGTCTCCCTCTTTGTCAAGAGGATCCCGACCAAACTATGTCCTTCTCGAGTGGGAAGAAGGTGACGAAGGAATTCATTGCCCACCCACCACCCTGTTCATTGCCACGGTCGATGATTTAACCAACGTGCTTGACTTCGACTCCGAAGACATCGACGGTATGGACGACGATGCAGGAGAAGTACATGAACCACCGCTCACAGGGCGGTGGACAACCACCTCCTCATACGATATATATATGGTGGACACTCCGAAGGAAACCAACGGCGATGAGGCAACGGAGGATAACCCCTCAGGGAGAAAAACAAAGCATGGGCGTTCTCGGTGCCGCTCCAAGCCCCGCCACAGCAATACCAGCCAGGAGACGAAAACAATCCGAATGGCGCTAAAGATGAATACAACCCTGATCAGCCTACCTTCAAGCAGGCCGGACTGGCCACGGTAGGATACTTGGAGAGGGACAACTATACACCCCCCCTCCGAAGACAAGGTAAGCCTCAGCAATGACGAATTCGGCGTGCCTGAAGATCTAGTGGAACAAGTTCACTTCAAGCGACAGCTCATGGCCACGGCAAGGTGCCTGCAAAGGAAGCAACAGCAGCTTAAAGCTGACCAAGATTTGCTCGTGGACAGGTGGACCAAGGTCCTGGCCACCGAAAAATACAGACTCGACCGCCCCAACAAAGGGCACACACGGCACAACTGGCTACCTTAACCTAAGCAGGAGAACCCAAGGAACATACCCCGACGTCAACACATCACTACGGTCCAAGACAATAGGAAGGATACACGAAGAGGCGTCCTCAAGACTCGGCGCAATGGTCATAAACGTCAAGTCAGGAAAGCTGGTGTCAAGTCCAGCAACTCCCAGTCCGGTCAACGGACAAAGAACAACTCAAGCCTATCCGTCCCGAGCCACATACTCGATCAACCATGTGAAATTCATGGTACTCCTAGAAGGACGGCAGAGCATACCAATAGAGAATGCCGGATCCTCCAAACAAAGCGGCTGGTCATGTGCCAAAAACAATGAGGGGAGGCGTCTAGTCAAGAGACCCCCCAGAGCATAAAAGTACGACCGATCGCCCCCGATCATACCAACCACAGCAATTTAATTGCAGTACCTCTAGACCTAGTAGTCCGGGGGCTCCATAACACATAAAGCCCCCGCGGGTATGAAACCACAAATAACATCTTCTAAAAGATGCCAGGTGCAAAGGCCAAGTTTTATTAGCCCACCACTCTAACGGTTGTCTTCGGATCACCAAAAAATGCCACGCCAAAGAATAATTCTTCGGCACCTTCCCCTCATACGGTAATTTACCGTATGCTAAAGGGATGAACCATGCTGACTAGATTCCACGTGGTAAACAATTAGGCCAAAACCGTGTGATATAATCACACCTACGGGCAAGGCCGAACCCCTCCCTTAGAGCGGAAATCATACAACCGCCGGAGCAGTGAGTCGGGCATGCCTATCAAAATTTTGATAGGACAGCCAACTATCCGGACACCACTTAGGAGTCCGCGCTACTTCACGATATAACGGCTGGGTTAACTAGGGTCCGATCAGGAACCCTCGGGTCAACCACAAGAGGACGTTCAGCTGTCTCCAGGCATCTGCCTTTACAAACTAACTTTAACGCAGAACAGGATTGGCGACGTGGAATCGGCCCGGACACACAAGGGCAGGAACATGCATGTGAACCCCCCACAAAGAAGGCAGTCCAGATTCACTTCAGATCCACTCAAAGCCCCCTCCAGTCCGGCCATCAAAGGTTCCGCCAAAAACACCTCCTTTTCATAAATCATACTCATATGCATAGACATATCATCCTACTAGAATGCTAGGCTTAAATAACACTTACCGGCCATTGTTTATCATCGACACCTCTTCGCCAAAAATGGCAGCCACGCCTCGTGTTACGCCCGATTACGCCGGGGGCTGCATAGTACGGCAATAAAGTGTGACCACCTTTTCGGTCGCTCGGCACCCCGAACTTATAGCACTATATGCATCAGCTCCGAATCATGTCTTGGTTCATTGGTTGGGCTTGCCAGGCTCCCATGTTTTGGTACCTTACGTTCCATTCCATCGGCTAAGGTAGCGCTGGGAGAACTACTGTGATTGTGTCCCGGTTCTGCCGGACGAGCACCTCAGTAGAGAAAGCCGAAAACTGACTGTCATGATACAGCGAGAGTTGGTCAGCTGTTCGAGAGGTTGTAAAATCCTTAAAGATTTATTCCGCATAACGCCATTATAAATGCATAGTGCGACGGATCGGTCTTCCGATCAGGCGCCAATAGAGCCCTTAGTTCGGCCTTCCGAACACTAGGGGTTGCGCCGACTATACTCGAATTCCTATGGCTAAGTGAGAGTGGTAAAGCCCTATAGTCCAATTGCCTGGTTCATGGTGAGGAACACCTCCTTAAAAGGACCCAGCCATGGGATAAAGAGTGTTCAGGTATGTCCCAAACACCCCCGTATTTCTTTCGTGGGGGCAGAAGCCGACGACTGGCCAACTCTCAAGATTTACATACACTAAACAGTCACACAGGAAGAACATATGTTCAAGCAAAACAGGCAATAAATAATAAAAGTGCCATTATCCCATATTACAAAGAGTGGCATGAATGCCCTCAGGGAAATATAATGTCTTTAGTACACTTATCCGCCACAAGGCGGGCTCCCTTCAGTACACCTTCATAGTACAGCTTGGGCTTGCGGTGCTCCTTACCCTCTGGCGGCCCCTCAGTCATCAGCTTCTTCGCGTCAAGCTTCCCCCAATGCACTTTTGCATGGGCAAACGCCATGCGCGCACCATCTATACAGACCGATAGCTTGACACCTTCAAGCCGAGGACAGGCGCCCACATTCCGCTTCACGAGTCCGAAGTAACTGCTTGGAATTGGCTCCGCGGGCCACAACCAGACAACCAAGTCCTTCATGGCTAGTTCGGCCGCCTGGTGCAGTTCGACTAGCTGTTTCAGCTGATCGATAAAGGGCACCGGATAGTCCGACGCCAAATACTGCGACCAGAAGTTCCTCTCCACAGACTTCTTCTCCTCGATCCAGTAGAATTGGGCAGCATCTGATATGCTGCGAGGCAGATCCGCAAACGCCCCTATAAAAACAAGAATTTAGCTTGACGCTTAGAGTTCTTCACACTATCATGTAAAAATGGCCATGAATACAGAAGGCCTTACCAGCTGCAACTTTCCGGCCTCCTGAATGTCCCGCACAGCACCTCGGGCTTCTTCCCGAGCATCTTCCGTGGCTTGGAGAGCTTGGGCGAGTTCGGATTCTTTCCCTACTAGGCTCTGCTCCAAGCCCTCGCTTTTCCTCACAGCGTCCTGGAGCTCTCGCTCAGCTGTGATGACCCTGGCCTCGTGTTTCTCACGAAGCGCCTGTTCGGCGGCAACCTTCTCGTTGGCATCAGCCACAGCCTTCTTCAGTGCCTCATATTCGGCACTCGCTCCTAGGGCATACAATACAAATACTTTTCAATAGGCACAATTACTCATTCGTGCTTAATTCAAGACAATGTTTCAACATACCTTGCTTGTCCTCCAATTGCTTCTTCACACGGCCAAGTTCCTCCTTGGCCCGTGCCAGGCTCTGGTTCAGTCCAGACACTTCTGCATTATGATTGGTCGTCTTCTCCGCAGACGCGTGCTTTCACACAAAGGGGTATACGTCATTAACAAAGGCTCCCGCAAAAGCAGAGGATTTGATCCCCTGCCCGGCTCTCTCTTTCGCCGGACAGTGTATCAGGGGCTAGCTACTACACATATTATGATGATTCCTCAAAGGTTTCTTAGAAAACATACATCAAAAGCCTTTATAAGGCCAAGGCAGGACTCATTCAGCCCGCTCTCGGTGGACTGAATATTTTCAACCATCGCACCCTTGAGGGTCCGATGTTCATCGACGATAGACACGCTCTTTAATGATGTCAATAGATCGCCTGGCAGCTCCGCTTGGACAGAGGTTGCCGGCGGAGTAGGCAAGCCTCCCACCGTCGAAGGTGGCTGATAATCCCCAAGTGTAGGGAATCATCGTAGCAATTACCAAAGGTGGAAGTGATAAGTATGGAGTGTCGAACCCACAAGGAGATAAAGGTAAGATCAATATTCTCTCAAGCCCTATCTGCCACCGATACGACTCTACGTGCACCAAAGTAGATAACTTTGTATGATATCGGAGAGCTAAAATATAAAAGTAGGTGCTGTTATCATAAAGTTAGAATATATTACTAACTAATATAAATAGCGAGTGTGGAATACTGGTGGATCGGTGTGTGGAATTGTCCTAAGCAATTATTAACAAGATCGATAGTCGTCATTGCAATTTCATATGAGGGAGAGGCATAAACTAACATACTTTTCCTACATGGATTGTATGCTCTTATGATTGGAAACTCTAGCAAGCATCCGCAAATACTAAAAGATTCATTAAGGTAAAACCCAACCATAGCATTAAAGCATCAAGTCCCCTTTTGTCACATACGCAACAACCCCCTTACTCGGGTTTAAGCTTCTGTCACTCTAGCAACCCAGTATAAGCGAATCATGAACGTATTGCAAAACCCTACAGCGGGAATCCCTCACGCTTGCGCGACACGGAGGGCACCATAGGACAGCACCAAAATAAAACAGACAACTTGTACCAATCTAGATCATCAATCAACTCAAAGACAAAAGATATCTACTCAAAACATCATAGGATGGCAACACATCATTGGATCATAATATGTGGCATAAAGCACGATGTTCAAGTAGGAATTACAGTGGGGTGTGGGAGAGTGGACCGTGTAAAAGAGAGGAGGATGGTGATGATGATGGTAATGTTGATGAAGACGATCACCGCGGCGATGATTCCCCTCCCGATGGCACTCCGGTGCCACCAAGAGAGAGGAGGAGAGGTTCTCCCCCTTGTGCTTCCTCCTCCATGGCTTTCCCCCTCTGGTCCTTGGCCTTCATGGAGATGATGGCCCCTCCGAGATCCTCCTCCATGGCCTCTAGAGATGATGGCCCCCTCCGACAGCCTGCCGGAGAGGGCCTAGATTGATTTCTCGTGGCTAGAGAGGTTTGCGGCGGCGGAACTTCTGATCTAGGTTAATTCCCGAAGGTTTCCGTATTTATCGGAATTTTTGGTGTTGGTTTCATGTCAAGGGGGCCTCCGGGCTGTCCACGAGATAGGAGGGCGCCCCCCCCAGGGGGGGCGCGCCCCCTGTCTCGTGGGCAGCCCGGGACCCCTCTGGCCCAACTCCGATGCTCCGTGGTCTTCTTTTGGTCCAGAAAAAATCCTCAAAAATTGGCACGTCAATTGGACTCCGTTTGGTATCCCTTTTCTGTAAAACACTAAAACAAGGAGAAAACAGAAACTGGCACTAGGCTCTAGGTTAATAAGTTAGTCCCAAAAATCATATAAAAATGACATATAAATGCTTATAAAACATCATAGATGGATAATACAATAGCATGTATACTTCATAAATTATAGATACGTTGGAGACGTATTAGTGGTTTCTCGCCTGATCCTGGAGCCTTAGAGGTCTCCAGGACCTTATCCGGCTGAGGCCCGAACCCGAGATCGCCCCCATCGTCGACACGCCATGGGGCTGCCGCCCCCTTGTGTCCGGCTCCAGAGACATGCTTCCCCTGGTCCGGGTCTCTTTGAGATGACACCTCGGTGTCACGCCTGGTCTTTGGGGAAGGAGCCTCCGGAGGCGTCTCGCTCGCTAAAGCGTCCGAGCTCAGCGAATCCCCCGATGAGGATTGTCCGGCGCGAGACCTCGCCGGGCTGTACGAAATATGGCGATGGTTAAAGCTATTGTACCCAAACGACCCTGGACGCACATGCGCGTTCGGATTTTGGATTCTTATGACTTCTCCAGGGGCTGGGCCCTGGGATCCCACTCCGGGCTGTTATCGGCAGCCCTGGTGGATGCCTGTGGGTGGGAACCTTTCCCTCTCTTGGGCGATTCGGCCTCCAGGGACGTGGAAGCCGCCCTTCTCTTCCCACCTCCAGAGTGAGGCTCGTCCTCCTCTGCTTCATCCTCTTCGTCTTCGGAAGAAGGAGCGTCGCTGGAGTCTTTGGATTTTGTGTCCGAAGCCTCGCGGCGATGGAGGCCACTCCGGGTCTTTTTGACCTTCCTGGAGGCCTCTTTCTTTGGTGCCTCGTAAGGCGCGGGGACCAACATCTTCGTCAGAAGAGGTCCGGCCGGTTCTTCCAGCAGAGGGGCCGGACAATGTATCCGCTCCACCTTCTTTATCCATCCCTAGGGTCACGATGAAACACGATAAAAAGTCTCCCTCGGGACGTGTCAACTGAAGCATGGATGGACAGAGCGTGGCTGTAACTTACCGGGCTTGCAGAATGGGATAATTGGTACCCACGGTCCTCGGCGGAGCCCGGCCACGATTTGCCGGACTTAAAGAGCACCTTCCACATATCCTTGTGGGAGGAGTCATAGAGCTCCCAAAGGGTTTGGTGCTCGGTTGGGTCAAACTCCCACAAATTGCAGGCTCGGCGCTGGCAAGGGAGAACCATGCGAACTAGCATCACCTGGACTATGTCGACGAGTTTGACGTCCTTGTCGACCACACTCTGAACGCGCGTCTGGAGCAGTGACAGCTCATCGGACAAGGACTAGTTCGGGCCCTTCTTAGGCCCGGACGTGAGCCGCAGTGGGGCTCCGGAGCTGAACTCAGGAGCTGCAGCCCAGTTTTTGCCGCGTGGTTCGGTGATATAGAAACACTGCTGCTATCACTCCTTGACGGAGTCGTTAAAGGCACCTGTCGGTGTCAAAACCGGCGGATCTCGGGTAGTGGGTCCCGAACAGTGCGTCTAGGCGGATGGTAACAGGAGACGAGGGACACGATGTTTTACCCAGGTTCGGGCTCTCTTGATGGAGGTAAAACACTACGTCCTGCTTGATTAATATTGATGATGTGGGTTACAAGAGTAGATCTACCACGAGATCAAGGAGGCTAAACCCTAGAAGCTAGCCTATGGTATGATTGTTGTTCGTCCTATGGACTAGGGCCATCCGGTTTATATAGACACTGGAGAGGGCTAGGGTTACACAGAGTCGGTTACAAAGGTAGGAGATCTACATATCCATATCGCCAAGCTTGCCTTCCACGCCAAGGAAAGTCCCATCCGGACACGGGACGAAGTCTTCAATCTTGTATCTTCATAGTCTTGGAATCCGGCCGATGATGATAGTTCAGCTATCCGGACACCCCCTAGTCCGGAACTCCCTCAGTAGCCCCTGAACCAGGCTTCAATGACGACGAGTCCGGCGCGCATATTTTCTTCGGCATTGCAAGGCGGGTTCCTCCTCCAAATAATTTATAGAAGATTGTGAACACCAAGATAGTGTCCGGCTCTGCGAAAATAAATTCCACATACCACCGTAGAGAGAATAATATTACACAAGATCAATCTGCTGACGTATTCTGTGGCGTGACGTCACACCACTTCCAAGCCTTTACTCGAATTGTTTTTATTGTTCCACCTCAGCGCGTTTAGCGAGGCGGTTTCCTTGGCATGTCTTGTCGAAGCAGAGATCGTGTTCCCCTTATTCCGGGATTCCCATCAATACGGACGTGGGTAACCCAACTGCGCCATTGATTGCGGCGCTTGGGGGATAAGCGAGTTTTATCAGGCTGGTGGGGACGCATGTTTCCGTCCGCCCATATAAGGGGATAAAGATCCAACCTTTTTACCTGCGCCTTCTTCCTCCTTGGCTTATCCATCTCTGCGAACTCAAGCTCCAGCGCCCAAGCCCGCACATCTCACCTCAACCTTCTCCAACTATGTCCGGAGCAGGAGGCAAGTGGATGGCCTCCTCCATCACGGAGGGGCAGATCCAGAAGCTGCGCAACGCCGGATACTTGTCCAGCGACATCGCGCACCGGCTCCCCATCGAGGGAGAGCTCATCCCCACCCCCAAGCCCCATGAGAGGGTAGTATTCCTCCCCCATTTCCTCCGCGGACTGGGCTTCCCGCTCCATCCCTTTGTCCGGGGGCTCATGTTCTACTACGTCCTGGATTTCCATGATCTGGCCCCAAATTTCATCCTCAACATCTCGGCGTTTATCGTTGTGTGCGAGGCCTTCCTCTGCATCTAGCCCCACTTCGGCTTGTGGCTCAAGACCTTCAGTGTCAAGCCGAAGGTTGTGAAGGGCAGCCAAGCGAAGTGCGGAGGCGCCATGGTGGGCAGGATGTCCCACGTTACGTGGCTGGAAGGCACTTTCGTGGAAACCATCAAGGGGTGGCAATTGGGGTGGTTCTACATCACTGTGCCGCGTGACCCCGAATGGGTAGCGGCCCCCGAATTCAGATCCGGCATCCCCACACGGCTCACCTCCTGGAAAGAGAGCGGCCGGATTTGGGGCGATTTGGAGGAGCTGACCAGACTCCAAGTATGCGTCCAAAAGCTGGTGGACAAGAATCTCAAGCTTGTCAACATAGTCCAGGTCATGCTCATCCACCAGATTCTCCCGTGCCAACGACGGGGCTTCAATATGTGGGAGTTCGATCCGGCGCAGCACCAGACTCTGAATGGGCTCTTCGACACTACGTACGAAGAGGTCTGGAAGGTGCTGTTCAAGGGCGCCGAGGCTCCCGCATCCGCTACCGAAGATCGCGGATTCAGCTTGGAGCGTCCAGCTGATGAAGTAAGCTATTCTGTCCTTTAAGGGATGCTTGTTTTCCATAGTTTGACTCTATGCAGGATCTAAACTCCCTTTCCTTTGACAGGACTGGCTGAAGAAGGCCGCACAGGCTATCTGTCCGGCCCCATTGCCAGAGGACCCAGCTGACGCCCGCCTAACAGGGCTGCTGGCTCCGGCACCCCACGTGGTGCCGGAGAAGAAGGCCATGGGGACTCGGAAGAGTTCCCGTTTTCAGGTGCTATTGGATGATGAATCCGAGGCCGACTCCTCCCACCAGGGCGAGGAGGAAAAGAAGAAAGCCTCTCCCCCAGCAGGGGGAGGGAAGAAAAGGAAGGCCTCCCCAGCAAGGGAGGCCGAAGGGTCCAAGAAGGGAAAAAATCTTCCCCCGGACTATTCCGCTAACGCCAGTGATGACGACGAGGACTAGCCTCCAAGGGCCAAGCCTCTGGCGAGATCGTAAGTATCCGGACTCCCGAATAACTTCAAGGTTTTCATTTTCCGCCACATTATGTCTTTCTAATGCCGCATACAACCCTGCAGTCCGCCTAAGGATGATCTCCCCACTTCGTCGAGCGGGTCCTTAGGGGCGTCGGATATGGATTCTCTTCCGACTGCCTCCACCCCCCGTGATGTGGACGATGCCGAGGCGGGATCCCAAGAAGGGACCCACCAGGAGGAGAGTGCCCCGGAGGTGTCGCAGGACAACCTCCCGGACTTTGCACCGGACTCAGACCCGGAACCCACAGTGGCTCCGGAGTCTGGCGGGCGACCCCTTCGTAAGAAGGGCAAGACTGCGACGCCGGCTGCCTCCGTCCAACCAGAGGTGCCGGATAATTTGCTGGAGGCGCTCAACGGCGACTCCATCGAAGAGGAACACCGCACTATTATGAGTGCGGTGATTCAGAAGGTTCAGCTCGCCAAGAGCGGGTTGACCGAAGCCTGCAGCAGCCTTCTAACAGGCTTTGAGGTAAGAATTTCAATATATGTAAAATGGTACCGCATAGAGAGTAGCCGCTGATGCTCGGTTCGGTGTTCGGAAAGAAAAGCCGGACTGAGGATCTTTAGAAAGATAAACGCAGGAGTCATGAAAATATGTCAATATGGGATTGCAGGCTGTGCTGCTGACCTCCGCCGCACTGACTGCGGAGGTCAATACTTTGAAGGAAAACCTCGAGCGGTCCGAGAACGAGCTCGGCCGTGCCAAGAAGCAGCTCGAGGAAAAAGAAGGTGAGTAATACCTTATGAAAATTGTACCTTACAGAAAAGGATTTAGTTGCAAGAAAAATGACAAGGATAACTTGGGTATTGCAGGGGCCACTAACGAGGTGGCGACCCTGAAAGAGGCGGTGGCCGCGGCCGAACGCAATGCGGCTGCGGAGAGCACCGAGTGAAAGAAACAGGAGGCGCGGGTGGCGAAGGTATAGCAAGAGCTCCAGGATCTCGTGAAGAAACATGAGAGCCTGGAGCGTGACTCGAAGACTCAAGAGTCTGAGCTTGCAACGGCTCTTGAGAGTGCCAAAGCCGCTAAGGCCGAAGCCTACAAGTCCCTCCAGGAGATCGTGGCGGTAAAGAAAATAGCAGCGGGTAAGGCATTTTTCATGCAAAGTAAGCATGTGAGTATTAATTACCTGTCGCTTACCCGAATTCGGAGCTCTCCAGGAGCGTTCGCAGATCTTCCTCGCAGCGTGTCCGATGCTGCCGCGTTCTACCGGGCCGAGGAGGGGAGCTCGACGGAGAAGGTCTTCTGGTCTCAGTATGCTGAGGCCGGACATCCGGTGCCCCTTAGCGACCAGCTGAAACAGCTGGTCGAGCTCCACAAGGCGGCCGAACAGGCCATGAAGGGCCTCATAGTTCGGCTGTGGCCGAAGGAGGCCGTGCTTGGGAGCTACTTCGGCCTAGTGCGGCGGCTGGTGGATGCGTGCCCGTGGGATGAAGTCATCAAGCATTCCGCCTGTATTGAGGGTGCCCGTCGGGCCCTTGCCCGCGCAAAGGTGCATTGGGGCAAGATGGATGCCCAGAAGCTTGTGACGGACCCCCCAACAGAGGGCAAGGAGCATCGCACGCCCGAGATGTATTATAAGAGTGTGCTGAAGGGCGCCCGCACTATTGCGGGTGAGTGCTCCAAAGATGTAATATTTGAGTAGACTCGCATTTTGTTATCCTGTGCGCTGAAAACTTGGTTCATATGCGCTAAGCAACGCTTGTTAATTTAAAATATTACCTTCTGTGCGGCTGTTTATCAAATCTGAGAGATGGCAAGTCGTCGGCTTCAGCCCCCATGCCACGAGTGCTGGGGTGTTCGGGATAAACTCGAGCGCTCTTGTTCCCATTTTTGGGTCCAGCTAGGGAGGCGCTCGACACAGCGAACAAGGCAACCGGACTTATAATGCTTGAACACTCTCACTTAGCCATAGAATTCTATAATTTTAAATTTCGGCGAAGCCCCTAGTCTTCGGAAGGCCGAATTTGGGGCGCTATCCACGCCTTGGCCGGACAGTATCCGGCTCCTCGCTCTAAGCGGCATAAGTCTTTAAGGACTCGCAAAAAACCTCTCGAACAGCGACCGGCTCTCGCCTCATCATGACGGTCAGTTTAAGCTTTCTCCACTGAGGCATTAACCCAGCTCAACTGGGGCGCAATCGCAGTGGTTCTCCCAGTGCTACCTTAGCCAATATAACGGAACGTAAGGTACCAAAACATGGGAGCCGGGCAAACCCAACTATTGACCCAAGACATGATTCGGAGCCGATGCATATAGTGCTATAAGTTCGGGGTGCCGCACTTGTGAAAGTGTTCGGACTCATCACACCATAATGCGGGGAACATAAGCCCCTGGTGTGTATTAGTCGTACCAAAGTGTACAGATGCAATATGCCGTGGATGAACATATGTATGAAAAGGAAATGCGATTATAAGCAAAAAGGTGTTGCATTGTTTTATTCAATAAGTGCTGCTACAAATTCAGAACGATACAAATAGTGCGATAAGCAAGGTATGGGACTGTTAAACATGTCCCCCTCCAGGGGTAGGCTGCAGATTGGTGTATAAAAATGCTCGTAACGGAGACCACCTGTATATTCGTTGTATCCTTTATCCTTTCCTGGCTGTTGCATCGTGAGTTCGGCAGATCTGCTGTCGGACAGGGCCTCTGACAAACGGAGTCCTGTGGGTAAAAAATAAAAGGTAAAAAGAAAAGAAAAAAGAACGACACACTTGAGAGCCCCTGGTGCGGTTGAGCCGCAGTCTGGGTTTATCGTGGTCGTGCCCCTCTCCCCATGCCCATGGTATCTTCAGAGCGTAATGGTGTACGCGAAGGATCTGCTTTAACGTTTCGCAGGAGCTGGGGTTTGGGCCGCACTGCTACGCGTGCTCGGAACGTGCCAGGTGGTCTTGTTGTAAGTTACTCCGGGCGCGCTTAGCTGTGTTCGGCCGCTTAAAGGCCGGACTCGAGAATTGCCATAAGAGGCTGCATTGCACTTCTGCCGCGAGAGCCGCTGTATGTTCCTCCGTGTGGAGAGAACGTTCAGTGTTTCCGTTGACCGTGATGACTCCTCGAGGGCCTGGCATCTTGAGCTTGAGGTATGCGTAGTGCGGCACCGCGTTGAACTTTGCAAACGCAGTATGTCCGAGCAAGGCATGATAGCCGCTGCGGAACGGGACTATGTCGAAGATTAACTCCTCGCTTCGGAAGTTATCCGGGGATCCGAAGACCACTTCCAGTGTAATTGAGCCTGTACAATTGGCTTCTACACCTGGTATGACGCCTTTAAAGGTCGTTTTGGTAGGTTTAATCCTTGAGGGTTCTATGCCCATTTTGCGCACTGTATCCTGGTAAAGCAGGTTCAGGCTGCTGCCGCCGTCCATCAGGACTCTGGTTAGGTGAAATCCATCGATGATTGGGTCTAAGACCAGTGCGGAGAATCCGCCGTGGCGGATGCTGGTGGGGTGGTCCCTTCGGTCAAAAGTGATCGGGCAGGAGGACCATGGGTTGAACTTCGGGGCAACTGGCTCCATCGTGTAGACATCCCTAAGTGCACGCTTCCGCTCCCTTTTGGGTATGTGCGTTGCGTATATCATGTTCACCGTCCGCACCTGTGGGGGAAACCCTTCTGTCCTCTATTGTTCGGCGGTTGTGTCTCGTCCTCGTCATCGCTATGTAGCCCCTTGTCATTGTTTTCGGCAATTAACTTGCCTGCCTGCTTCAATACCCAACAGTCCCTGTTGGTGTGGTTAGCTGGCTTTTCGGGGGTGCCATGTATCTGGCACAAGCGGTCGAGTATTCGGTCCAAATTGGACGGACCCGGAGTAGTTCTTTTGAATGGCTTTTTCCGCTGACCGGGTTTAGATCCTCTGAATCCGGCATTAACTGACGTATCCTCAATATGATCGCCGTTAATGCGGCGTTTGTTTTTGTTGCGACGCCGCCTGCCATTTCGGTCCTTGAAGTCCGGACTGCCAGAATTTTTGCTAAGGTTGTTGCTGCGTGCTAGCCAGCTGTCCTCACCCGCGCAGAAGCGGGTCATGAGTGATATGAGGGCTGCCATGGATTTCGGCTTTTCCTGTCCCAGGTGCCGGGCAAGCCACTCGTCATGGATGTTATGCTTGAAGGCCGCGAGGGCCTCCGCATACGGACAGTCGATGATTTGGTTTTTCTTGGTTAAGAACCGTGTCCAGAATTGCCTGGCCGATTCATCTGGCTGCTGAATTATGTGGCTTAGGTCATCAGCGTCTGGTGGTCGCACATAAGTTCCCTGGAATTTATCGAGGAATGCGGCTTCCAGGTCCTCCCAACTCCCAATTGACTCTGCTGGCAAGCTGTTGAGCCAATGCCGGGCTGGTCCTTTAAGCTTGAGGGGGAGGTATTTGATGGCGTGAAGATCGTCACCGCGGGCCATGTGGATGTGAAGGAGATAGTCTTCAATCCAAACCGCGGGGTCTGTTGTGCCATCGTAGGATTCAATATTGACGGGTTTAAACCCTTCGGGGATTTGATGATCCATTACTTCATCTGTGAAGCATAGTTGGTGTGTGGCGCCTCTGTACTGGGCGATATCACGACGGAGCTCAAGGGAGCTTGGTCTACTTTGTTCGGCCCGGCCGGACTTACTGTGTCCGGCGCGACGATTGTCGTCACGTATCATGGGACGCCCACGCGATCCGTAGATCGATCTTGATTGTCTTGCCTTATCCTCCAATATATCTCGCAAGTCCGGAGTGTTCCCCTGTGGCCGTGTGCTTTTCGAGCGATGCCGGGGTATGGGTCTGGTGAAGGGCCTAGAGGCCACTCTGTCGTGACCACGGGGTGGTCGGTCAGCCGTATTGTCTCCTGGTGATGCGGGTTCGTAAGCCTCCTCCTCTAATCAGGGGAGCAGCTTGCGTTGAGGGTAGCTTTTGGAGGGGCGTTCGAGCTCATGCTCTTCGGCCGCGAGGACTTCAGTCCATCTATCGGCTAGCAGATCCTGATCAGCTCTAAGCTGTTGCTGCTTTTTCTTGAGGCTGTTTGCCGTGGCCATAAGCCTGCGTTTAAAATGCTCTTGTTCGACGGGATCCACAGGCACGACGAATTCGTCATCGTCGAGGCTCGCTTCGTCTCCGGAGGGAGGCGTATAATCCTCTGCCTCTTCTCCTGCCGCTCCTTCATAAGGGCTGGCGTCTCCGTCCTCCTGCGCTACATCTTGCTAGAGCGGGTTGTCTTTGGCACTGTCCGGTGTATTATTGTCTCCGGTGCCGGAGTCTTCATTCTTGCTGTGGCGGGATTTAGAGCGGCGCCGCTGACGCCGGCGCTTGGGCTGCTTTTTGGAGGGGTCATCTTCCTCTGTTCCTTCGTCATTCCCATCTTTTGGGATATCCACCATGTATATGTCATACGATGAGGTGGCTGTCCAGTGCCCAGTGGGCGCTGGTTCTTGGTCGTCTCCGGCATCGTCGTCCATACCGTCGATGTCCTCGGAGTCGTAGTCTAGCATGTCGGTTAAATCATCGACAGCGGCTACCAAGTGGGTGGTGGGTGGGCTTTGAATTTCTTCGTCGTCCGCGTCCCAACCGTCCTGACCGCAGTCCGGCCAGGGCTCTCCTGATAACGAGAGATATTTTAGCGAACTCAAGATGTTGCCGAAAGGTGAGTGTTGAAAGACGTCCACTGCGGTGAACTCCATGATCGGCGCCCAATCGGATTCGATCAGGGCGGGCGCGGGAGGTTCGGAGTCCGCGAGGAGTACGACACCTTGGAGTCGCGAGCTTTATGAGGGACAAAGTCAGTGTTCGGCTCTATCACCGTAGAGGTTGTAGCCCCCGAGGCGGTGTCTAGGCATCCATCCTCGATCTGCGCGGCCGGCTTCGAATTGAGGATCGGAGCGGGCTCGAGTGCGGCCTCCAGGGTACTCTCCGGCGGCAGAGCTAAATCATGCCCGACGTGACAGTGCAGCACGCTCGGCTGTGGCTCGAATCCGTCGAAGATCAAGTCCCCGTGGATGTCAGCCATGAAGTTCAAACTTCCAAATCTGACCTGACGGCTAGGGGCGTAGCTTTCGATCTGCTCCAGTTGGCCAAGCGAATTGGCCCCCAGTGCAAAGCCGCCGAATACGAAGATCTGTCCGGGGAGGAAGGTCTCCCCCTGGACTGCGTCCTTGATGATGATCGAACAAGCCATCAAGCCTATCGGTGACGACACAGAGGAACTCTCAATGAAAGCACCAATGTCGGTGTCAAAACCGGCGGATCTCGGGTAGGGGGTCCCGAACTGTGTGTCTAGGCGGATGGTAACAGGAGACGAGGGACACGATGTTTTTTCCCAGGTTCGGGCCCTCTTGATGGAGGTAAAACCATACGTCCTGCTTGATTAATATTGATGATGTGGGTTACAAGAGTAGATCTACCATGAGATCAAGGAGGCTAAACCCTAGAAGCTAGCCTATGGTATGATTGTTGTTCGTCCTATGGACTAGGGCCATCCGGTTTATATAGACACCGGAGAGGGCTAGGGTTACACAGAGTCGGTTACAAAGGTAGGAGATCTACATATCCGTATTGCGAAGCTTGCCTTCCACGCCAAGGAAAGTCCCATCCGGACACGGGACGAAGTCTTCAATCTTGTATCTTCATAGTCTTGGAGTCCGGCCGATGATGATAGTTCGGCTATCCGGACACCCCCTAGTCCGGAACTCCCTCAGCACCCTTCGGCCGAACGGCCTTGGGCATCTTGCTCACCATGGCGCCGCCGCACTTGGCGTGTTTGCCACTCACCACCTTGGGCTTCACATTGAAAATCTTCAGCCACAGGCCGAAGTGAGGCGAAATCTGGAGAAAGGCCTCGCACACAACGATGAACGTCGAGATATTGAGGAAAGAATTGGGGGAAAGATCATGAAAATCAATCCCATAGTAATACATGACTCCACGAACAAAGGGGTGAAGGGGAAACCCGATCCTGCGGACAAAATGGGGAAGGAACACGACTCTCTCATGAGGCTCCGGAGTAGGGACGACCTGTCCCGCCAGTGGGAGACAGTGGCTGATCTTCTTGGCCAGATAGCCGGCCTCCCGGAGCTTCTTGATATCCTTCTCCTGGACGGTAGAGGCCATCCATCTGCCTCCTGCTCCAGATCCGGACATCTTTGGAAAACGTCTCTTCGATGGAAAAGGAGAATGCCTAGGCGTTAGGGCTCGGACAGAGGGAAATGGGCTACCAGAAGGAGAAGGCGTGGGTAAAGAGGAAGAGACCCTATCTCTTTATAAAGACGGTAAAAGCTTTTTGCGCCTCCCCACTTGCCTGGTGGAACCCGCTCGCTCCCCACTCGCTGCGATTAGCGGTGCGGTTGGGTTATTCATGCCCGTATTGATGAGAATCCCGCAATAAGGGGACACGATCTCTGTTAGGGCAAAACATGCAGGAGAAACTGCCTCGCAATATGCGTTGTGGCTGGTTGTGGGAAAACGGTTCGAATAATGACCAGACCATAATGACATGTCATGTTGTCTAAAAAGTTGTCAGCAGATTGCATTTGTGAAATATCATTCTCTGCGGCAGTGTGTGAAGATCATTTTGCAGATCCGGACATTCGGGGAAGGAACCTGCCTTGCAATGCCGAAGACAAGACTGCGCGCCGGACTCATCATCATTGAAGCCTGGTTCAGGGGCTACTGAGGGAGTCCTGGATTATGGGGTATCCGGACAGCCGGACTATATACATCGTCCGGACTATTGAAGCGTGAAGATACAAGACTCAAGACTCCATTTCGTGTCTCGATGGGACTCTCCTTTGCGTGGAAGACAAGCTTGGCGATCCGGATATAGTGTTTCCTTCCTTGTAACCGACTCCATGTAAACCCTAGCCCTCTTCGGTGTCTACATAAAACGGAGAGGTTGGTCCTTAGAAGGCCGATCACAATTACAATCATAATCATCATAGGCTAGCGTCTAGGGTTTAGCCTCTACGATCTCGTGGTAGATCTACTCTTGTACTACTCATATCGTCAATATTAATCAAGCAGGAAGTAGGGTTTTACCTCCATCGAGAGGGCCCGAACCTGGGTAAACATTGTGTCCCTTGGTTCCTATTACCATCAGCCTAAGACGCACAGATCGGGACCCCCTACCGGAGATCCACCGGTTTTGACACCGACAGCAACCATAGAAGCATATTTACTAACGAGGTGAAGTTCATCTTTAACTCTAGCCAGATTATCGCTTACACGTCCTATCTCGAAAGCATTATTCTTTAACTCTCTACCAACATAAGCATTAAAACTTTCGTGTCTAGCCATAAAGTCATCAAATTCATCTAAACATGGGCTATGAAATTTAGTAGAGGGGATTTCAACTTTATCATATCTATAGAGAGAATTTACCTTTACTACCTGTGTCAGGTTATCAAGACAATATGGTTCTTCAACAGGCGGTATATTAAGACCATGTATTTCTTAAATAGGTGGTAAATTCTTAACATCTTCAGCTTTAATACCTTTTTCTTTCATTGATTTCTTTGCCTCTTGCATATCTTCGGGACTGAGAAATAAAACACCTCTCTTCTTCGGAGTGAGTTTAGGAATAGGCTCAGTAGTTGGCTCAATTGGTTCAGGAATTACTTCAGGAATTGGCTCGGGGAGAATCCAATTATTTTCATTAGTCAACATATTATTCAATAATACTTCAGCTTCGTAGACTGTTTTTTCCCTGAAAACACAACCAACACAACAATCCAAGTAGTCCTTGGATGCATCAGTTAGTCCATTATAAAAGATATCAAGTATTTCATTTTTATTAAGAGGATGATCAGGCAAACCATTAAGTAACCGGAGAAGCCTGCCCCAAGCTTGTGGGAGACTCTCTTCTTTGATTTGCACAAAATTATATATTTCCCGCAAGGCAGCTTGTTTCTTATGCAAAGGGAAATATTTAGCAGAGAATTAATAAATCATATCCTGGGGACTACGCACACAACCAGGAGCAAGGGAATTGTACCAAGTGTTAGCATCACCCTTTAATGAGAACGGAAATATCTTTAGGATATAAAAATAGCGAGACTTCTCATCATGAGTAAACAGGGTAGCTATATCATTCATCTTGGTAAGATGTGCCACAACAGTTTCAGATTCAAGGCCATAAAAAGGATCAGATTCAACTAAAGTAATAATCTCAGGATCAACAGAGAATTCATAATCCTTATCAGTAACACAGATAGGTGAAGTAGCAAAAGCAGGGTCATGTTTCATTCTAGCATTAAGAGACTGCTGCTTCCATTTAGCTAATAATTTCTTAAGATCATATCTATCATTGCAAGCAAAGATTTCCCTAGCAGCTTCTTCATTCATAACATAACCCTTAGGAACAATAGGCAATACATAATCATTGGGAGAACCTTCATCATCACTATCATCAATAATAGCATCTTCAATATTTTCATTCCCCCTAACTCTAGCAAGTTGTTCATCAAGAAATTCACCTAATGGCAAAGTAGTATCACGCACAGAAGTAGTTTCATCATGCATAGCAGAAGTGGTATCATCAATAACATGCGACATATCAGAATTCATAGCAGTAGCAGGTTTAGGTGTCGCAAGCCTACTAATTACGGAAGGAGAATCTAGTGCAGAGCTAGATGGCAGTTCCTTACCTCCCCTCGTAGTTGAGGGCAAAATCATAATTCGGTCGTCTTTCAAGTTCTTCATAGTGATCAACAGATATAAATCCCAAGTGACTCAGAGAATAGAGCTATGCTCCCCGGCAACGGCGCCAGAAATTAGTCTTGATAACCCACAAGTGTAGGGGGTCGCAACAGCTTTTGAGGGTAAAGTATTCAACCCAAATTTATTGATTCGACACAAGGGCAGCCAAAGAATATTCTTGAGTATTAGAAGTTGAGTTGTCAATTCAACCCCACCTAGATAACTTAGTATCTACAGCAAAGTATTTAGTAGCAAAAGTGGTATGATAATAAAGGTAACATTGGCAAAAGTAAAGATAATTGTTTTTGGGTTTTTGTAGTAGTTGTAACAGTAGCAACGGAAAAGTAAATAAGCGAAGAACAATATATGAAAAACTCGTAGGCAATGGATCAGTGATGGATAATTATGCTGGATGTGATTCCTCATGTAATAGCTATAACATATAGGGTGACACAGAACTAGCTCCAATTCATCAATGTAATGTAGGCATGTATTCCGTAAATAGTCATACGTGCATATGGAAAAGAACTTGCATGACATATTTTGTCCTACCCTCCCGTGGAAGCGGGGTCCTAGCGGAAACTAAGGGATATTAAGGCCTCCTTTTAATAGAGAACCGAACAAAGCATTAGCACATAGTGAATACATGAACTCCTCAAACTACGGTCATCACCGAGAAGTATCCCGATTATTGTCACTTCGGGGTTGTCGGATCATATATAACACATAATAGGTGACTATAGACATGCAAGATAGGATCAAGAACACACATATATTCATGAAGACATAATAGGTTCAGATCTGAAATCATGGCACTCAGGCCCTAGTGACAAGCATTAAGCATAGCAAAGTCATAGCAACATCAATCTCCGAACATAGTGGATACTAGGGATCAAACCCTAACAAAACTAACTTGATTACATGGTAAATCTCATCCAATCCATCATCGTCCAGCAAACCATGGAATTACTCACGCACGGCGGTGAGAGTCATGAAATTGGTGATGGAGGATGGTTGTTGATGATGACGGCGACGAATCCCCCTCTCCGGAGCCCCGAACGGACTCCAGATCAGCCCTCCCGAGAGAGATTAGGGCTTGGCGGCGGCTCCGTGTCGTAAAATGCGATGAAACTTTCTCCCTGATTTTTTTCTCCCCGAACGTGAATATAAGGAGTTGGAGTTAAGGTCGATGGAGGTCTAGGGGGCCCACGAGATAGGGGGGCACGCCCTACAGGGGGGGCGCCCCCCTATCTAGTGGACAGGCCCTGGGGCCCCTGGTGTATTTCTTTCGCCCAGAAATTCTTATTAATTCCAAAAAGTGCCTCAGTTGATTTTCAGGACATTCTGAGAACTTTTCTTTTCTACACATAAATCAACATCATGGCAGTTCTGCTGAAAAGAGTGTCAGTCCGGATTAGTTTCATTAAAATCATGCAAGTTAGAGTCCAAAACAAGGGCAACGGTGTTTGGAAAAGTAGATACGTTGGAGACGTATCACACAACACCACCCCGCATGTATGAGGGCCCGGTATGACGCTCCGGTGGCATTGCTAACCCCCAGGGCACCCGTCCCGACTAACCCAGGAGCGGTTGACCACGAGATCTAGACCTTTGACTTCCCACAGACGGGCTTTGACCAGTGGACCTGTCCACTCGGTTGTGTCAGGTCCTCCCATAGGGACACCCAGGAACAACACCGGGCCAAACCCACAGCTAAATCCACTCTGTGTTGACCCGACGCGTCTGTTCCCCCCCT
>NC_057803.1:694231133-694231655 GCF_018294505.1 Triticum aestivum
GGACACCTGGGAGCAACATCCGGGCCAAACCCCAGCCACATCCAATCTGTGTAGACCCGACGCGTCCGTTTCCCCCCTCCCAGTGCCGGTTGCGGCGCCGTCTGTGAGGGGGGCCACGCACCGGAGATGCGTGTCGCCTCTTCGGACATGCCACAACACCACCCCACATGTATGAGGGCCCGGTACGACGCTCAAGTGGCATTGCTATCCCCTTGGGCCCCCGTCTCGACTAACCCAGGAGCGGTTGCCCACGAGGATCTAGCCCTTTGACTTCCCACGGACGGGCTTTGACCAGTGGACCTCTCCACCCGGTTGTGTAAGGTCCGCCCATAGGGACACCCGCGAGCAACATTTGGGCCAAACTCACAGCTAAATCCACTCCGTGTAAACCCGATGCGTCCGTTTCCCCTCTCCAGGTGCCGGCGGCAGCGCCGTCCATGACGGGGCCACACCTCGGAGATACGTGACACCTCTTCGGACATGCCACAACACCACCCCGCATGTATGACGGCCCGGTATGAT
>NC_057803.1:694233538-694239957 GCF_018294505.1 Triticum aestivum
CCGGGAGCAACATCCGGGCCAAACCCACAGCTATGTCCACTCTGTGTAGACCCGACATGTCCGTTTCCCCCCTCCAGGTGCCGGCGGCGGCGCCGTCCGTGACGGGGGCCACACCCCGGAGATGCGTGTTGCCTCTTCGGACGTGCCATAACACCACCTCCCATGTATGAGGGCCCGGTACGACGCTCCAGTGGCATTGCTACCCCCCCCCCCCCAGGGCCATCGTCCCGCCTAACTCTGGAGCAGTTGACCACGAGATCTAGCCACTACTGGAAACAGGGAATTTGCCATCAGCCAGCTCTTTGCCATCTGCCAGCTGATGGCAAAGAACGTCTTTGCCATCTGCCAGCTGATGGCAAAGAATGTCTTTGCCATCTGCTCATAAAAAACAGATGGCAAAGAACTGACAGACGGCAAAGAACATGGTTGCCATCAGCCAATTCTTTGCCATCTGCTAGTGGATGGCAAATAATCTTTGCCATCTGCCAGCAGATGGCAAACAGGTTGGCAAATCCTGTGGCCGTCAAGAGTGTAACGGTGTACCAGCCCCACCTCTTTGCCATCTGCCAGCAGACAGCAAAGATTCTTTGCCATCTGCCAGCAGATGGCAAAGAGATGGGGTAAATTTTTTCCAGGTAAGAAAAACTGAGGGGTTATTTTTGTTCTCATTGGTTGAAATGTTTGTGTCATGGATTGATGACATGGCATCCATCCATCCATCCATCCCATTTATCTAAACAAAGAAAAGAAATAAAGAAAAAGAACCCCCACCCCCCGGGCAGCCGAACCACCCAAACCCTATCCCATCCCACTCCATCGTCACCGCCCCCAGATGCAATCTCGCCGCCACTCCATCCTCTCCAGCTCGCGCATGCTCACCGCCGCCACATCCGCCGCCGCAGCCGCACTTAGGGCGCAACGGCCTCCTCCCCGCTCGCCGCCCTCCCACACACCGCCGTTAGAGGCTGGGTCGAGCCCATCCCCCGCTAGCCGCCCCGCTCCGCCCCAATCCCCTCCGTCCGCCACACCTTCACGCCGTCGCCCCCATCACGCTGAGCCACATCACCATCGGTGACAACGCCGCCTCACTCCGCCTCGATCCCCTTCGTCTGCGGCGCCTTCACGCCATCGTCCCCATCACACCGAGCCGCAGCACCTCCCCGACGTCGCCCGCCCCGAGCCGCAAGACCTGCCCGGGCGCCTACTCCTCCACCGCCTGTCCGGCGAGGCAAGGGCCAGGCGGAGATGGCGGCCAGCGCCTACTCTTCCACCGCCCCAGAAGCGAAAAGGGCTCACGGGACGAGGTGGAGAAGCGGCGGCACGCGGCGGCGCAGGTGAGCCCCGGCCTCGCCCCTCCCCCTCCTTTCCTTCTCCGACCAGCAACGGCCTCCCCCCTCTCCACATCTCCCCTGCAGCACCCCCGGCACCCGCCCCCATTTCCCCGGTCGGCCTGCATCTCCGGCCATCCGCCGGTCTCCTTTCTCTCCGCCTCCGCCCCATCCGGCCAGACCTCTTCCTCCATGCCTCTGTGAACCCGTCCCTCTCACCCGATGCATCTCTCACTGAGATCCCCTGCCTTCTCCCCACCCGTTGCGTGAGAGGACTGGTCTGTTGATGTTGGATTAAAAAATGGCTCTTGCTGGATATTATGTATGCATGTTGCCACTTATAATCTGATTTAGTGTGTATCAGACTTCTAAACTTGTTGTGCTACTTGTAATGTGGCCTCTTTTGTGTAAGACTTCTATAATTTGTTGTTGCCATCCTTATGAGACTTCTCACTTAATCATGTTATATTATATATTGTCAAGATAATCATATATGCTGCTGTTACATATATCTATTCCTATTTTTCGTGTTTTTTGAGAAGTTAATGTTGCTCTCAAGTTCACCATAATATGCTATTGTTTGCTACTATTACATACAACCTATCTTTTGTATCTTTTCACAGTAGATGTTGTCAAGTTCATCATAATGTACTGCTGGCCTGTACCATCTTTTATGTTTTATTTTTTTTCATTTTTTTGTAATAAATCATTTTTCAAATATATGCATGTGTTGCTCAAATTCCATTTTCAAATTTGTACAGCAAATTGTGTTCCCACATTTTTAAATGTCCAATTCCAAACTATGTGCATCCAAACATGATTCGGCATTGTTCCTTCCTATGAATTCCAAGAGCCCAATACATGAACATCCAAACACCATGTGTGGCATTGAAGCTCAATATCAATGTCTTGGGATATTTGGCATTGGAGCCAATTCAATACCAAGGTCCTCAATGTCTACATCCAAACACAGTGTTAGCTATTAAAGCTATTAATTTTTTTTGCCAAAAAAACTCCAGTTTGCTTTGGACTGATAACATGGTCTAGACCATCTCATCCATTGTATCAGAATGCAAACTTGGTTCTCTTTTTACTCTATGTTACTACTGCAATAAAGTTATGCTTATTATAATTTTTCAGTTCAAGTGATGATGATGTTTTCATTTCTATCTTGTCATTCCAATGATAGTGATTCATTTCGGTGCACACTTATATTTGTCGCTGGTTGCTGCATGACATTTCATGCTGATACTTTTAGCTGCTATATATCTCACCATTGTTCTAATGTCACAGTCTAACTCCTTATTTCTTGTACCTATGCAAAATTGAATATTGAGACATAAGACGTAAAAAGAACTCCACGCTGCGCATACCATTAAAGTATTAGTGCATTATTAAATTATTGCATGCTAATTAACTCGGATAATAAGGAATTTTTTTGTATATTTATACGTGCGTTGCACGCACATGTTTACTAGTCATATATAGGAGATGGCGTGCCACCTGCGCTGATGTAGGAGAGATTCGCCGGCGCTGCAGCCTCTCTCGGATCCGTCCAAGCTGTGCCGACTTAGGAGTGCTTCGCCGGTGCCGCTGCAGTAACGAAGCAGCCGGAACAAGCGGTCAGCGGCTTGGACATAGACATGTGCAATGAAATTTCAAGATCCAAGACCAGCCGGAAGACCAAGGTAAAATCCTAACTTTCTTGCTTCCCCTCATCTGATTTCCCGGAGAGCTTAAGCTGCCACTAGCTTTAACCAACTCATCTGAGTAAAATGTGGAAACACTTGGTTGTTGAAGTGGTAAAAAATTTAACATTGGTCATCTGTAATGGCTGGGATACAGTCATCCTTCGAAGATGTGGTCACTCCTGTCTTGGTAGTAGGATTTTGGTTGTTCCATGAAAGAAAAAATGTTTCTTTCTTGCTTAAGAGCTTGAACATTATCCAACAGATAATGGCCCAGGTTACTGCTACGGCATAAGTAGGACTTTGCAAACTGGCAACTGAAAAAGAAGGCTCTAGTATTCAGCCTGACTCTTGGTGGTAGCGAACAAAAAGTAAAACGGTAGCAAGACTTCATGTTCCATCCAAAATTAGGAGGGGTTATATGACTAGCTACCAGACAGAATTTGACATAGGAGCGAGGCAGGGTAACGGTATGTAGGTGAATTCACCATTGATATGTCCTGAGATCTCGCTCTCTGATCACCAATTGGAGGTCCTTAAAATAGCAAGGTAAAATCTTGTTGTTTCTTAGTATGAAGAGATGCCATCAAAATTGACCTCCTACTGTATGAATACTTGAATAAATTCACTTTTGATCCATTTGCTAACTTGGTAACTGGCCAGCTCATTAATATAGTATACATGCAGTCTGCTGATTTGTCTGTAAACTGTTGCTTTGAGTTGTGAGATAGAAATCGCTGAACTGGTGTTTAGGGATTTCAGTGGAGCACAATGCTTGCTTAATTTAAGCATCAACGTTGAATTGTTGATGCACATGGACTGATACACCTTTTGACTGTTCAATCTTGGCAGGAAATATGCACTGCTACTTCAAGTTCAGCATGACAGGTTGATGTTTAGAATATCTTGAAGAAATGAAAAAAAAATCATCTTAGATATTCATTCCTGTATTATGTTTCAGTATTTTTTAGTGTATGAACATTTAAACCATATATTTCAGTCTTAGTCTGTGTAGTGCTCAAATTCGGTACTGCTAGTGTGTCATGTGTGGATTATTTTGACATGTTCAACGGTGGCTGATAAAAATTCCAAATGGCCAGTGCTCAATTTCTGTATCCTTTATAGCCTGGACACGTTATGTAGTGCAACTAGCTTGCAATTGCTGTTTTTGTTGTCATGGAGTATGTGGGCATGTGGCAGCCCACATAATCCCACTTAAATTAAGTGGGCAGCCCGTTTAGTCCCACGTAATCATCAGTTACTAGAATTTACCTTCTGCCTGCTACTGCTTGTTTCTTGACGCCACTAGTTTGTACTGAAATGTGGAGACTTTACACCTTGCAAGATCATTCGGTGGTGGTGACCCATATGATGGTGATTCGCTCCGGCCATTCCAGTTTTGGCGGTGGTGGTGCTACTGCTCCTATGATGGTAGACTCGTCTGATTCCCCTAGTCGCATCCATGGTGATGAAGCTCGGTCTAGGCTAGAACCCCCTCCAGTGAGCTCCTCAAGTCCTCTTATACCCCTCCTACTTGCTTGTTGGTTCTATGCTCTGCCTTTGTGAGGTGTAATTATTCAATTTTGTTCATAGTCGAGCATTGGATGATATTGTATTTGTCATGATGTACATGGTTCATGAACTATGCCAACCCGTAGCTTTGTTGTACTAGTGATAGTAGGATAATGCAAGTTTTGACAATCCATGCATATTTCTGCATCATAATAATCTTCTTCTTCTAGTCTTCTTCTTCTAGTCTTCTTCTTCTAACTTTTTTCTTTCCCATTTTACAGATTTGCTTAAGATCACGGAAGCTTGGGTTGATGGAGTGCTTGTATTTAGTTTTTGTTTTGACCTTGTGAAACTTGCTATCTATGGATGAAACTGTGTAATATTGATGAAACTATGTATATGTACGGATGAAACTTGCTACTATTGGTAACATGTGTTGGATATATATGTGTTCATGACTATTGCCAAAAAGGAAAGGATCGACGACGACGCCGTCTGGTTGGAGAGTGGAGACTTGCTTGGAGGTGGTTGTAGCCCGTCAATTCGCGCGCGACTCTTCTGGTCTCTCGTCGCCTTCGCAGACGCGCTCGACCCGATCGATCATGCGCGCCCACGTACGTACGCCCGGGTTGGCAATGGCCCTTCAAATCCCTCAAAAAGAGTTACGTGGTGCCCCTAAAACAACACGTACGGTGATTCTTACAGTGGCAGAGTAATTAACTTTGTGTGCTCGAGCACTTATCACTACTTCCTCTGTCGTATAATGTAAGATGTTTTCGCAAGCTTAAAAAAACGTCTTACCTTATGAGATGGGGGGAGTAGTAAAAGCTTGCAAAAACTAATTAATCAGGCTGTCATGGACTCATCATGGATGTGAGACCAATGGTGATCGCGTGCAAACTGTATCGACCAGCCAATGGGCAGCCCGGCCATGATGTGTCCTGCCGCTGGCCTGCAAACGGCCCTACGTGCTGCTGCGCCCTCTTTCCTTCTTTTTCCTAGGAAAAATGTGTAATATCACGACGCCTGCCTAGTGCCTACACCCGAAGGTCGATCTGTTGCCACCACTACTCCGTGTCTGTGTCTCCGTGGATCGGTGGATGCACGCATCGCACGAGCCGTGCATGCATCACTGTTGCTGCTGCAGGAGTCGATGGGCGAGTCACCGTGCGTACCAAACGATGAGTTAAATTAATCAAGAATGTTGTCAACGACGGCAGGCGGATCAGTGGAGGCTGCCTAAACTAATCCGACCAAACCCGAGAGTGTCAATGATTGGCGTATGGATTCGACGAACGACTTGCGGCTGGATCTAATCTAAACTAATCCGAGCCAGCCCGAGCGTGTCGATTTGTAACGCGCCCCGTGCACGTAATAATGAGTTCTACCGGCAATGATGGGTTGATTTGAGTGACGGCAACTTTTCTCGTCTCTTACCAGAAAAGAGCACCGGCCAGCCGGTTAGTTTCTGCTTGTCTATCGTGACGACGCGGAAAGACACGATTTTCCGAGGCAGTATTTCAGCGGCAGATTACAGGGATGGTTCCGGACGGAATGGGATGGGTGGGTGGACGATCATTAGCTCTACTATAGTCTGGCATGCCTCCGTGCATAGGGATGTAAACCGGGTTTTGTTTAATCCTGTTTAAGCACATTTATCAGTTTAACAGTTTAATAAGCTGTTTTTGGGGTGGGACGGCGGAGGGGATGAACTATCCAACTAACAAAAGCTAACTAAACGGGCCTTGCGCCGCCGTTTGTTGTAAGCTACTATAGTTTACATCCCTATTACGTATCGTATGTGTCCTGTGCGTATAACTGTATGTACATATAGAAAACTAATGGATAAGGCATGTGCATGCATATAGATTGTTGTAGTTATGTAATGCCC
>NC_057803.1:694240132-694243085 GCF_018294505.1 Triticum aestivum
TTTTAGACATTTCAAATGAACTACAACATACGGATGTATGTAGACATATTTTAAAGTGTAGATTCACTCATTTTGCTCCGTGTATAGTCACTTGTTCGAATCTCTAGAAAGACTTATATTTGGAAACGGAGGGAGTAGTACTGTAGTAGTGTTGTTGTTGCTCAGTGGCCTATCGAGAAAACATTTTCCTCTTCCCCTTGCTTATTCGAACCACAAATGCATCTAGGTAAAGTTCCTCTGTAGGTCGAGCAACATGGAACCTCTTATCTTTAGTCTTCAACATTGTTTTGAGATCCGTACTCTCCAACTAACTTACAACAAGAAGATTTCTCTTTTTGTTTCTCTCAAATGAAAGAACATATAGACTTCAAACTTTGCAGATCAAACAAACTTTACAAGTTCAATGTGTGAAAAAACTTTCAGATTTTTTGGACCAATATAAATATACAAAATGAGGATTTTTTCTTTATTAAAAAATAATTTTTAGAATTTAAAATCCATGAAAAAATCTGAAAGTTTTTTCTCGCATAGTAATTAGAATGTTTTGTTGTCCTGCAAAGTTTGAAGTTTATACGTTGTTCCGTTTGAGAGAAACAAAAATGACAAATCTACCTTCATGGATCATGATGCAAAAATGGATGGCTAAGATAAGGGGTACCACGTAGCTCGAGCTACACAAAACCACACTCTTGCATCTATCCCATCCATTTTGTTGCTTAAAACGGATATGTGAAGCGTCGAAGGGCTTTGTACTGTTACTTATTTGTCCCCTCATTTGTGGAACATACATCAAGAGCATATTGACACGACACCTATTTCTCAGGGGGCAAGCTTGTAGAGTATGAAATCACCGCGAGAGGGGACATCACATCGTTGTAGTAGACAGTATACTACAAGATTTGGCTCACGTACTGCTTCCATGAGTGTATGAAATCACCGTGGCATTACCGTCGTCCTGTCCCGGCTCAGCACCCTGATTTTGCGGGGATGGTTATCGGTCGCATGGAAACGTTCACATCGCTTTTGCAACAATAAGATATATGACTCGGCACTGGACATGTCATCCAGGTCTAGGCAAGGAGGTATTCCTTGCAAAGTCTACCAGCATGGTGGAATGACTTTGATTCGGTGGTGCTACTCGGGTATCTGGTTTTTAGTTCAAGGAGAAAACCCCGAAATGTAACCTTAGTTGGTTGCACTGGTAGTGGCGGTTTTTCATGCCATTACCTGGTCGAAGTCATCGCTTGGAGTTTGCTTGGGCTTGATCTTTAGAATGAAAATCCATAGCCTACCTTTTTATGGTTGGATCAGGCGATAGCGAGCTTGCGCGCCGTTCCCTTCATTGAGGCGATGTTTTCACAGAACTTTTTTTTAAGCCACCAGCAACTGCTGGCCTTTGTATTATAATAGGTAGGGAGCTGTATTTACAAAACCATTTACATGGTTATAATTAAGGACAGAATGGCAGAGAACTTAGAAGAAGAAAGGAAAAGAGGGGCCTATAGCCCAACAATTTCATGTCGGATCCCCAAAGGGGTGCTGCAGGCACTTTGCTCCAGCGAGTCTAGGATTCCAGTGCACGCCTGATTGCCTGAATGATCCCTGGTGTTGTGGTCATCTTCCCCTGGAACACTTGACTGTTTCGCTCAAGCCATAATTCCCATGAGACGAGGACTGTGATAGACCTAATTCCCTTCTGGTGCACAGCGGGAGTGGAAGTGAGGATATCGGTCCAGTACTCCTCCGAGCGCTCTCCACCTAGCCAGGTTCCGGGTCGAGTGCAGCACATCCAAACCACTTTGCCGCTCCGCGCCAGACATGTCTTGCCACAGGGCATTGCCACATGTTATCACAGAACTATTACTATTGTCCTTGTGTTGTCAAGGGAGAGTTGATTACTCGTCGCTTCGATGTTATTTTATTTTTGTGTCATCTCTTTTTTCTAGATGTTTTGGCGGGCTAATGTTGATGAAGTATGTTGGTGTCGTTGAATACTATTGTACTCTCTTTTATTATGGAAAAAATATAGAACCAGCACGTATTGTTGGATCCGAATAAAAAATAAAGAAGAAGGCAAGAGCAATAAGGAAATGATATCAAAACTAGCGTGTGGAAAACAAAGTAAAGTAGAGCCGTCGCTGGTGGCAGAGATGAGTCCAGCGAGGCCGGGGAGACACTCCGGTTTACCGACGGTAGCACCAGGCATGCTAGCTGGAACCCAGACGCAGCACACATCCATCATCCGACAGCTTCTCCACGGCTCCACCCAGCCGGCCGACCGAGTAGACTGGGCATCTATCCTATCCAGGCACCGATAGCTAGCTGGGTCCTGCAGAATCCTCACTACTGGTACTAGCTGCTCGGTCGCCAACGAAGCTGCTAGCGACCAAACGCGAGCTTTGTCTCGACCGCCGGATGCCAGGCATGTTTGTCAGCCGCGTCAGCACGTAGCTACCACGCATTGCCCACGGGAAGAATATTTGTTCGTCCCTTTTTCTCCTTTGGCAACATCACCAACATAAGCGGGATTTCACTTTGCCTCCTCCGCCGCCCGTCATGGCTCGTCGCCGTCGCGGCCGTGGTGCATGTCCGAATCCTCATGGACACACGCTCACTTGGACCTTCTAGACGCCGGCGGCAACAACAATTTTCCCACTCTTCTGTTTGATGTGTCTAAGTCTTAATCGATTGAGACTTAATCAAGCCTAAGTCAAATGATATAACATGTAAGAAAGAAAAAAATTGAATTCTTTTACACAAATCTGAACGTAAGGTCTAATATAGTATCTCTGAGACATGGTTACGTCTCAGTCTACTGAAACTTAGCAATCCCGTTTTCTGTTTGTTGTTGTTGGTTTCTTTTGTTGTTCCTACAATTGAACAGGCTACCTATCTAGGTAGGTAGCTTCCGGTGAAATGTTCACTTACTCATTGAGAGCAGCTGAGAGTTAGA
>NC_057803.1:694243411-694273328 GCF_018294505.1 Triticum aestivum
GACGGCGCTTTTCGCCGAAAAACGGCCCAACCACGCCCCCAACGCCCCCAGGACGTCAAAATACCGCCGGCAAATCCAAGCGAAACCCTGCACATTGGGAGTCTCTTGGGGGCGCCGGTGGATGTTTCGGCGAATCGTGTCTCACCACATGTCCTTTTTCTTGGCTCACTTAATCATTCTCCTCACAAACTTTTGCTTGGGGTGTGGTGTGACTGAAAAGATGCCCTCTTTATTTCGCCGTATTTCGCCGGATGATCCCCAAGACACCAACTTTTTTGGTTCGATGGTGTTCTTGGGGGTGCCAATGGCTGAAGATGCTCTTAGGGTTGCATTGGCTCTCCTAGTGCGGGCACCGTGAAACTGAATTTTCGGGCATGATGATCACTCGCTCTCCGCCTAATTTGTAGAGGCTGTGCACACTTCTTCTAGAGCGTAATTATAACCCGCGATCTCGCTCCTCTAATGGAGGTATATATGCTACTAACTTTATTTACCTCTCTGTCTCATGCATGGGAATATCACTACCATTACCTTACTAATCGGTCTATGGACGTAGCAACGAGAAGATCACCTATTAAAGCTACCCCAGCCGCCTCCTCTCTCCTCCAAAACAAATCTAGGGTTCGTGCCTCTCGCCGGCGCCGCCGCAGATCCTCCTCGTCTCCAGTGGCCTTAGGGCCATATGAGGCGCGGTGGATCTTGGCAAGGGCCGGCGGGAGGGCTTCGTTGTTAGTTGTTCCTTTGAGTTTTGTTGGGTTTTGTGTCCTGCTCAGAAAGACGAGACGGCGGCGGCTTCCTGAAGATGGAATAAAGGTCTCCCCGCCTAGCCCCCGTTCCGATGGTGCGTCTAGCAACGTTGGTGGGCGTGTGGAGGTGTGTCTCCGGCGGATCTATCCTCGGTGGATTTGCTCGGATCTGGTTGTTGTTCGTTTATGTTCACCTGTCTTCGGGTTGGATCCTTTCAAGCTACGTTATTCTTCATCGGCGACGGTTGTTGTTCTGGTGCGCTGGTCCTATGAGGCCTTAGCACAACGACCTGCCGACTGTCTACTACAACAAGTTGTGCCCGACTCCGGCGAGGGAGGGGCGATGACGGCGTGCTTGTAGTCGTCGTTAGGTGGTCTACGGGTCTGGATGTAATTTTTATTATTTTTGATGTCATAGGGGTGAGTGTAGATGATATACCGACTCAGTCTTTCGGAGGTGCTCATAGGGGTAGGGTGTGCGTGTGCGTGCATTCATAGGGGTGAGTGTAGATGATATACCGACTCAGTCTTTCGAAGGTGCTCATAGGGGTAGGGTGTGCGTGTGTGCGTGTGTGCATTCATACGGGTGAGTGTATGCGCGTGTATACGAGCGCTTGCGTCTGTACTGTGTTAAAAAAAGCATATTGATTGTCGTAGTGCTAGTACTGTTGTTTCTCAGTGGCCGACCAGGAGACATGGTTCCCTCTTCCCCTTTCTTATTCGAACCATGGATGCATCTATCCCATCCATTTTGCTGCTTAAAGGAGATATTGAGCGTCAAAGGGCTTTGTATTGTTACTTATTTGTCCCCTCATTTGTGGAACGTACACCAAGAGCATATCGACACGACACCTATTCTTGTTGTTGTTCCCATGATTTTATGTAATCACCGTGGCATCACCGTCATCATGTCCCGGCCCAGCACCCTGCTTTCGGGGGGATGATTATCGGTCGCACGGCAACGTTCACGTCAATTTTGCAACAACAAGATATCACTAGTAGAAAAGGGGGCATCAGTCCCGGTTCTTAAGGGCCTTTAGTCCCGATTCTTGAAGCGGGACTAAAGGGTCGTTACTAATGCCTCCCCCCTTTAGTCCCGGTTCAAACTGAAACCGGGACTAAAGGTCGCGGCCACGTGGAGCTCCACCTTTACTAAAGGAAATTTTATGATTTTTCTTTTTTGAATTTTTTTTGAATTTTTTGAATTTTTTTTAATTTTCAATTTTTTGAATTATTTTAACCTCTAATCTCTAATCACCACCCCTCATCACTGCTCAATTTATCCTCTAATCTCTAATCACCCCTCATCATTCCTAAGCATCTAACTTTCCGAACGGTCACCCATCCTCCCACTCCTCCAGCCTGAGCACGCTTAACTTCCGGATTCTATTCTCCCTCGTTTCTAAGTCTGCACTTGTTGTTTTCCTGACAATAGTAAGATGTCAATCCTATTAACCCTAAGGAATTTTATGTGAGCATGAAGTGACACATTTCACTATTTGAGTTTGAAACTATTGTTTTAAAAACAATAATTATTTAGTAACACTAATTTTTCTTGAATAATTAGTTTGACCATTGTTTGACCACAGTTTGACCACAGTTTGACCAGATTTGACCAAAATTCAAAATAACAGAAATAATTATTTAGTAACACTAATATTCTAGAATAATTAGTTATACCATTGTTTGACCACGGTTTGACCACACAGTTTGAAATTTTTTCGATTTTTTCCACTCTAGATCTTAAAAGCCCCGTAACTTTTTTTCTGTTAGGTTTTTGAGGATTTTAAAAATGTTTAACGGGGTTCCCCCAGTTAAATTTGCATGTAACTTTTCAAGTAGATGATTTTTCATATAAAAAACTTTTTCATCCGAGTCAGTATGCAAAAGTTATGCCCATTTTACTAAATTCTAGAGAGATTTTGCAAATAAAGTCGAAACTCACATTTGCAAATTTTCCCAACAACTAGACCACATATCACATGGGAAACTTATTTTCTTTTATTTTTTTGACATTTTCATCATTTTCTTTTATTTTTTTGAAAACTGAAAAGGCGATCCACAAGGGGGGTAGAGTTTGAAAATGGGACCTTTAGTACCGGTTCGTGCCATGAACCGGTACTAATGCATCAAACCCCATTAGTAACGGTTCATGACACGAACCGGGACTAAAGGTCTAACCCTTTAGTCCCGGTTGGTGCCACGAACCGGTACTAATGGGCATCGCACCCTTTAGTCCCGGTTCGTGGCACCAACCGGGACTAAAAGGTCCAAGCGAACCGGGACAAATGGCCCACGTGGCCCGGCCGGCCCCCTGGGCTCACGAACCGGGACTAATGCCCCCATTAGTCCTGGTTCTTGAACCGGGACTAATGGGGTAACCCGGCCTGGACCAAAGCCCTCTTTTCTACTAGTGTATATGACCAGGCACTGGACATGTCATCCAGGTCTAGGTCAGGAGGTATTTCTTACAAAGTCTGCAAACATGGTGGAATGACTTTGATTCAGTGCTGCTACTCAGGTATCTTGTTTTGAGTTCAAGGAGAAAACCCTAAATGTAACCTTAGTTGGTTGCACTGGTAGTGGCGATTTTTCATGCCATTACCTGGTTGAAGTCATCGCTTGGAGTTTGTTTGGGCTTGATCTTTAGGATGAAAATCCATCACCTACCTTTATAAGGTTGGATCCAGCGATAGTGAGCTTGCGCACCGTTCCCTTCATTGAGGCGATGTTTTCGCAGAACTATTATTGTTTTTTCTTTTGCAAGTAAAAACTATTATTGTTGTCCTTGTGTTGTCAAGGGAGAGTTTGTTACTCATGGCTTCGGCGTTGTTTTATTTTTTGTGTCATCACCTTCCATTTCTCTAGATGTTTTCGCAGGCTCTAGCGTAGTTGCGGTATGCCAGTGTCGGCCAAATACTAATGTATTTCTCTTTTTTATTGAAAAAGATATAGAACCAGCACGTAATGTTGGATCCAGAAAAGGAAGAAAATAAGGCAAGAGCTAGCAAAAGGGAAATGATGTGAAAACTAGCGTGTGGAAAAAAAGTAAAGCCATCCGCAGGTTTACCGACGGGCGTACAACGCATGCTATGCTAGCTGGAACCCAGACGCTGCCACACATCCATCATCCGACAGCGCCTCCACCGCTCCAAGGCTGCACCCGGCCGGCCGGCCGAGTAGACTGGGCATCTATCCTATCCAGGCACCGATAGCTAGCTGGGTCCTGCAGAATCCTCACTTCTGGTACTAGCCGGGTCACCACGTAGCTAGCACGCCGTGCGCACGGGAAGAATATTTGTTGGCTCCTTTTTCACCTTTGGCAATATCACCATCATACACGGGATTTCACTGTCCCCTCCGTCGCCGTCGCGGCCGTGGTGCGTGTCCGAGTCTCCGTGGGCACACATACACTTGGACCTTCTACACGCCAGCTGCAACAATAAGTTACCCATCTTTCCTGTTTGTTGTTGTTTGTTTATTTTGTTGTTCCTACACCTGAACTGGCTAGCTGAGAGCTAGGCTTGCATTGGCTCTGCTACTGCGGGCACAGTTAAAGCTGAATTGTCAGGTATGATAATATCTCGCCCTCTACCGGCTCTTTGGGGTAGTGGAGGCTGTGCACACTTCTTCTAGAGCGTAATTATAACCCGGGATCTCGCACCTCTAATGGAGGTATATATGCTAACTTTATTTACCTCTCTAACAAATGAACTTCTCTACGTACAGGGTAATCGTGCATAGGAATACCGCTGCCACTAACTGATCGGTCGATGGACGTAGCAACGACAAGATCACCTATTAAAGCTGGCCGAGTGATGGATGTGGATACGTACGCACGTAGGAGTAGTAAGTGTACTGATTTGGTTGGGAGAAAAATATTCAGATAATCGAGCATGTGCTGTAGCTACGTGCATGGTGTCAGCGCGTGTGCCGATTGGGGGGCCATGCAAGCATGATGACCGAATCAGCGGGGAGTTGTCGTCGCCCCGTCGGCCAGTGCGAGTGAGTGGGTGTGGGTGGGCCGGCTCGGCCATCGTCGATCGCCATGGCTTTCCGACGCCAGCTACCACCACCGGACGGCGACCGAATTCCATCGCTCCACGGGACACTCACCCCTTTTGCTGGCCTGGCCAGGGCAAATTCGTCATGTCCTCCGTTTTAACGGGTATTTCTTGCTCGGCTAGCACTGTCGTCGGCGGCGGCGACGTACGTACGCTTGTCAAGCGCCGTTGCTGTCCCTTAATTCCTTCTGCTTTCTTTCTTGCTAGCTAGCTCGTCCTCAGAAAAGAGGAAAGATGATAGGAAAAGAAAAACTCAGCCAACATCTTTTGGGGCGATGATGGCGAGCAAGAATGTCTGTGCGTATGTGGTTTCCCTTTAGCCTTTGTGTTGATCGGGTGATGTAAGTGGGGAGCTGATTTGGACTTGACACGAGCCAACACTAAGTCAGCTATGGATATGTAGTACAGTGGTGTTATGGACGGATGATTGCTTGCTTTACTTGATTTTTAATTTACTTTGCATGCATGGAGAGCCGGCCCTGCGTGGCCGCTCCAAAGCCGTAGGGGATTTGCTTTTCTATATTTGTTCATTCATTACTTAGAACAGAACAGAAATCTAGTCCCCTTCGAAGACATCATGCAACAAATCCATATGTATACTTTCCAGGTGGCACATTTTTCCTTCTCTAGTTGATAGTCAATTAGCTAAGTGCAATCTGGTGAGCAGAGAGAAACTCTATTAATTAGTTGACCACTTAAGTATTATATATATAAAGCATGTAAATAGAAGTATCTAGCCTCTAAAACAGTGGAATAGCTTCAGTTGCGACATAATCTTGTCCGATCTTAGTACTCTCCCTCCGTTACAAAATAAGTGTCTCAACTTTAGTACAACTACTAAAGTTGGGACACTTATTTTGGGACAGATGGAGCATGATGGTTACATACTACAATATGATGGGCTTTGGGCCCAAATCAGAGAGGCAATCGATGGTTGTTATCACATGTCGTGTAGCAGTCCTCCTAAACAGTTTCATTCAATGTGTTGATTTCCATCAACGATATATAGTGGTACTTATTAGCTCACTGAAAGTTCATGAGCATACAAGACACGACGCTGATTATTGACCTCTTAACGTACATATTCATTGTCCAAGGCACTTAATTTTTGTAAACTGAAACAAAGGGCAGGAGCTCTGCCTTTTCACTGATTAAGGAGAAGGAAACAGGTTGGGATACCCAAAGTTAAAAAAACTCAAATTAGAAAAGGACAGGTTCAACGTAATCTGCGCAAAATGCTTTGCTTCCCAATGAGCCAATCTCAGCCTTCATCCTTGATGTTTTTACTAGCACAGACGGCATTGGTGATTTGTAGATGAATATCTCAGTATTCCTTTCTTTCGAGATTTTCCAATCGCAAAGGGCAGGAGCTGTGCCTTTTGCGCTGACGCCTCGGTGGCACCAAAAACTGCCTGATACATACCTGCAAATAGGTTAGCAATGCTACCTGATCCATACTCGCCTATATCCTCTTGGAATATCTGAAATTCGAATAACATGTGAGAGGCAATCTCCGGTGCATCTTTGTAGGGCTGGAATAAAAGATTGGTGGGGCCATCCTCTTGTCACAAGTTGGTCCGCCGTCCAAAGACGATTCTAAAGGACAAAGCCATGTAAATATCCTTTCAGGAGGCGTTGTACTTCATTCGAGTAGCTTGAGTTGAGATGATCAGTGTTACTTTACAGCTATATTGGACATGAACTATAGCATGGCAAAGAGAAATGTTCGGCCCCTCAAATATAGTTCTATTCCATGTGATGATCTCCTTCCCTGATATGATTTATTTGCTCGTTGTACTTGTCATTTGACTCCCATTTCTTGCTCAAACGAAAAGGGTTAAATCATGGATGCAAGCTGCCTAGCCAAATTAATCAGTCACATGAGCGCACTACTCATGAGTATTTACGACAACAGCAACATAAACGAGCGAAAGAAACAAATACACATGCATGAAGAAGTTCGCATTAACTGTCAGTTCTAGTTTAATAAGATCGTGTGATGGAGTTATGACAAAGTTTTGGCATCAGGATAGCATCATGCATATGCATACGATGCATGGACCGGCCGGCCCAGGCATGGCCTACGAGGCATCATCATGCATGCGCTAACGGACCGAAAGCAAACTTGGGAAAGCTTTATGTGAGTCCGAACACCATGCAGGGGTTTGCTTGACCCACTGTCAGTTTGATCACATGTTCTCACAGTCCATGACTTGATGCTTATTTGAGAAAAAGGGTTTCCCCCCGCTTTGTATTACAAAGCAACCAACCGATACAACTGACGATAAAGGCTGGGACGAAAGCAGCACAAACACGCCCAAAAGAAAGAAAAGAGAAAAAAAAGAAATAAATGCCGATAACAGCGGATCGACAAAAACGACGAAGCCTCGTAGAGTTGGATGACCAACATGTTCGGACACGTCCACGAACAGATAATGAGTCCGATAGACGCCGTTGGAGTTGCCCTGACTCGTGCATAGCACACATAAAAGGCCGTGGCCAAGGCTTCTCCCTCTACCATGACCCCGTGGCCTTCAGCAGCTTTGCTGCGTCATCTCCTTCAAGTGATCAGCTCCTAATCATCACGTCGGCCAGCACTGGGCGCCTGTCCACGTAGTACAACTGCTCCCGCATGCACCGTTGGCCGCCACTACGTTGCCGTCGAGGATCGGGCATCTAATGATTTGCATTAGCAGCACCTAAGACCCCACCACACTCGTATAAGGACAGAAGAATAGTACTAGGAATCCTAGGTAGCAGCAGCTAGTGGGTGAATGGTTGAGCTGAGTAGATAATCGATCAGAGCCTTCTTCAGCTCTGGCACGGATCAAATCTGCACTGCTTTTATTTCTTTGATAGAATCTGCACTGTTAAAGGAAAAACTGTAAGAAAAGTTTCAGGTTTTTTATTGTTTTGCTTGTGTATACTACTTACTATTACATGTGTTGCACATGCCACCAGGTTACCTGCACGGTACTCTACATGATTTGGTAGGCTGTGTCGACGCCTTGTCCTGAACAGAGGAAGCAATTCCGGCAAAAAAACAAAAGAATATCAGAAAAGAAATGCAAAGAACAACTGGTTGAACCATTCTACCATTCTAGACTCACCCGCACCAAACGACATGTAGGTACCACCATACCAAATCAGAGCAACGACCCGTCGAAAACAAAATGTATGAGCATGAAGATTGCGAGCCATATGGCGGCGGTCTCCATCTGATGCATACAGGACATATAGGTGGTCGCCCCTGATCTAGGAAGTATTCTTCCTGGCCTGGAGGACGCTTCAGTTCCAGAGTTGTCTGGAGTGTCCCCTGTTGGGTCTGGGTGTAGGTCAGGTGTAGCGTCAGTTCAACTGTATGGTAAGCTTTTTGGCGTGCAGGCAAACAGACCAGAGACTAGTGCATTTGACAAAGGAAAGCTAACTAGCTATTAAATAATATATTTATCTATGTTTAATGATGTGCTACCTGATGTAGTGTGCAGAAAACCTCTATGCAATTAGCATCTGGCTTCAGAATTCAGAAACAAGCGAAGACTAATTTCACCACGGCAAAAGCTACGCCGAGTGTCTATGCGGACTCCGCGTATACCCAGTCGGCGTAGGAACCTAAAGCGAGGGTCTTTTGTCAAGGACACAAGAAAAGGGTACGCCGAGTAAAAAGTAGTAGCCCATGGCAAAAAAAGGCATCATTGCGGCCAACCCGTGCTAACGGGCTTGTGTAAGCTGAGTGTCAAGGCTCGCCTTCCATCCGTATCAAGGGTCAACCGGTAGGTGCCATGTGGCTAAAAAAGTAGCTGAGTGCCAGTCAGATGCGCACAGCATACATTTTTTTTATCAAAGAAGGGCTCGCCCCTTCCGATTTTCATTACTGAAAGCCAACCTTACAGAATTTAGAAGACAGACAGTACAAAGCAGGTTCGAACTATTAGCGTGACAATTAACTGACCAAAAGGGCCAACACAGGCCGCAGCCAACCAACACTCTGAGCATCAGCTAGGCCTAGCACGAACAAAGTCCACCATACACCTAACAGAGTCATCGACATAAAACTAGTAACTAACAGGCACAAAAGACTAAGAACAGCAGCAGAAGATGAAGATGTCGTATCTGTTCATCCAGGGAGCCTCGCCACATTGATCCGCCACCCCTGCCCAGCTGGTACACCTCATTTGCTGCCCGTTCTAGTACTCTTGCCCCCAGTTCCAGCATTTTTCTTGGTGGCTCCTTTGTCTGCAAAATGGACCAATCAACCAACCATCGACTCATTAGTTTGATTATCTGAAAAGGATCATTAATCCTTTTTTCTCTCAAAAACAATTGCATTTCCACTTTTCCAAATTGCCCAGAATAAAGCAGAAACCCCAATCATCACCATTTTCTTGTCTTCTTTGTTAAATTTGCTAATCCATCTCCCAAAACAATCTTTAACATTTAAAGGAATGGTCTTCAGATCACAAACACATCTGACCAAGCTCCAAAGCAAAGAAGTCGCAGTGCATGTGAACAGTAGATGATCAATTGATTCATCTTGTCCACAGAACACACATTCTTTCCCCCCTTTCCACCCTTTTTTGTGTAAGACATCCCTAGTCAAAATACTCTTCTTATTTACTAACCACAAGAAGACTTTTATTTTTGCAGGAACTTTGATTTTCCAAAGGTATTTCTGTGGAATTTTCAGGCCTGACGTAATCAATTCTTTGTATAAAGATTTAACAGAGAATTTTTTATCAGCAGTGAGGGTCCATTTGATCTTATCTTTTCCCCCATTCATTTTAATCTTTTCACATCTACTTTTTAAAGCATTCCACAACTCCAGAGTTTCTCCATGCAGTGTCCTAAATTTGAAACCCTTCCATCCTTTTTGGATGGCCTCATATACAGTAATTTTGTGATCAAAACAGATGTAATATATTCTAGGATAGGCATCTTTTAAGGGCTTGTCATCCACCCAAGTATCCTCCCAAAATCTAATGTTTTTCCCCTCTCTAGCTTCTTTTTTCACAAATTTGTAGAAGATATTCTTAATATTGAATAGACTAGTCCAGAACTGAGAGTCTCCAGGTTTTTTTCCACTAGAGCTAGACATTCATTTTTCCTATATTTTTCTTTTACAACCTCTTGCCACATCCCCTCCTCTGTTTCCATTTTCCAGAACCATTTAGCCAGCAAGGCTATGTTCATCACCTCCAAATTGAGAATCCCTAGACCCCCCACCTCTTTGGGTAGGCAACACTCCCTCCAATTAACTAAATGATATTTTCTAATATTCTCATCTTGTTGCCACACCAATCTTGCCTTGAAAAATCACCTTTTTTAATGATTCCTTTTGGGACAGCATAAAAGGACATCATAAACAGAGGAATATTAGTCAGACAAGCTTGCACCAGGGTGATCCTGCCAGCAATAGATCCCAGCAGTTTCCCTTGCCAACACCCACATCTTTTCTCAATTTTATCTGTTACACAACTCCAATGTGTGTTCCTGATCCTAGTCTCAGATACAGGCATACCTAGATATTTGATGGGTAAATCTCCCATTTTGCATGTCAGTATTTCCTGGTAAAGCAATTGTTTTTCTTTAGCCTTTCCAAACAGCATTAGCTCACTCTTATGGAAGTTTATTTTCAAACCAGACATCTGTTCAAAAGCCCCTAGTATAAATTTGAGGTTTCTCACACTTTCTTCCTCATCTTTGACCAGAAAGATAGTGTCATCAGCATATTGCAACATATTTACAGCCTTATTGTCATTTTTACTAAGGACTCCCTTAACAATATCCAGTTCTAAGGCATTATTCATTAAAATAGCTAGGCATCAGCAGCCACATCAAAAAGCAATGGTGACATAGCATCTCCCTGTCTCAAACCTTTATAGGTTTTGAAAAAAGTACCAATTTCATCATTGATCTTGACTCCTACATGTCCCCCTCTCATCGTTTCCATTACCCAATCACACCATTTATCTGGAAAACCTTTTAGTTCTAGCATCTATATAACAAAGGGCCATTTTATTTTATCATTTGCCTTTTCAAAATCAACTTTAAAAATTAAAGCATCTGCTTTGTCTCTATGAAAAGTGTTCAAAGCTTCATGTAGAATAACCACTCCTTCCATAATGTATCTCCCTTTGATAAATGTTGTTTGTGTTCTGGAGATAATAGGTGCAACACATTTGGTCAATCTGTTCATCAAAACTTTTGTAATAATCTTGAAACTCACATTTAGTAGGCATATAGGCCTAAATTTTTGAATTTGTTTGGCATCATTGGTTTTGGGGACCAGGGTAATAATGCCATAGTTAAGCCTGGCAATATTAATTTCTCCCTTGGCAAACCCATCAACTAAGGCTTTCAGATCCCATTTAACCATATCCCAAAAATCTTGATAGAAGTCAGCAGGGAACCCATCAGGGCCTGGGCTTCTGTTTCTTTTCATACCAAAAACTTCTTGATGAATTTAATCTAAGGAAAAAGGGGACAATAACTCCTCTTTGTCCTGAGCATTTATTTTTTCCATTTCTAAATCCCTCAAGGATATGTTAGAGTCTTCAGGGTGTCCAAAAAGGTTTTTATAGAATTTAGTAATATATTCCATCAGGTTGTTATCTCCTTCTATGATCCCTTCTTCTTGTTCTAAAGAGATTATTCTATTTTTTCTTCTCCTCCCATTCACTTTTGCATGATAGTATCTAGTGTTTCCATCCCCATCTTTAATCTCTTTGTCTTTATATCTCTGCATCCACTTCATTTCTTCTTGTGTCATGATTCTTTTAAGTTGCATTATAAGTTCTTTCTGCTCAATTCTATCTGCAGCAGTCGGACCCATTCTCTCAGCTCTCTTATCAATATCATCCAATTCTTTTATAATTTCTATTTTAATTTTCTTATACCAAGCATCCATATTTTTATTCCATCCTTTAGCTTTTCTCCTCAAATCTCTCATCCTTAATTGCCATCTATCCAACACATCTCCTCTGTATCTTTTACTCCAGGTTTTATATGTCAACTCCTTAAAGCCTTCCCTCAAAAACCAAGCATTTTCATATCTAAAAGTATATCTAATTGTGTGTGTCTCCCCTGTGTCTAAGAACAAGGGGGTATGATCAGAAATTTCCCTAACAAAGGCTTGCAATATAGCCAATGGATATTTTTCTTCCCATGCAGGACACATCAATACCATGTCCAGCTTCTCATCAGTGGGATCCTCCTGATTATTGGCCCAAGTGTATTGTCTCCCATTTAAAGGTAGTTCTCTCAATCCAGCTTGTTCAATTATAGCATTAAACATAAAGGTCAGTTGTTCATTTATCATAGGTTTGTTTTTTTCTTTATTGTTTCTAATGATGTTGAAATCCCCTCCAACCAAACAGGGCAAATGATTGTCATGATATAATCTAGCTAACTCAGCAAGGAAATTAGCTTTTCCTTCCTTCTGTGCATCCCCATAAACTGTGACTAAATTCCAATGCGTTTTGATATTCTTGTCAAACAGCAGTACTTTTAAAAAATATTGTCCTTTTTCAATATGTTCAATATCAAACATCTGTTTATTAATGCCAACTAGGATTCCACCAGACATCCCTTCGGGGGGATTCCAGCACCATTGGTAATTTTTGTCCCCACAAAGATTATGCAATTCATTTTTTGTAAAGTCTGTTTGATTGTTTCAGAAATCCCAACAAAATCTAACTTATGATCTATGATCATTTCTCTAATATACCTTTTTTGTGATTTTGCCCAATGCCTCTCACATTCCAGAAAACTCCTCTCATTTTGAGTAAATTTTAATTTTTACACCTTTTCCAATAAATGATTACCCTTGTGCCCAAGCAGTTTATATATTCCAAGGTTAGAGACTAATCAGTCTTCTTCCCTTTTTTCCTTCTCAACACCCCAATCCCAATTGATTGCTTCACACAGCTCAATGCTGGTGAGCTTTTTTTGCCTCCTTTTTTCCCAGAGAACATTCCTTTAAGATTTTATATTGTTGTTCCTCAATCTCAGCATCAGAATGATCCAGATCAGAGCACAATCCATCAAAATCCACATCTCCGGTATTTATGTATACTGGTGTGTCTCCTCCTTCTTCCACTACTCCTCTTACTTCTTTCACCTCATCTGTTTTTTCTCTTTTGGCACTTTGGAAATATATCTCTCTCCTAGCTTTCTCCATTTTATTGATAATATCTATATTTTTCTCAATCATATCAATGGAACAACCTAAATCAATTCCTACCATGGAGCTAGTTTGTAATAAGGAGGGGTTAACAAATTCAGGAACATAATCCTTACCATAATTATCTCTTTCTTCAGCTCTGATTTTGGCCATCTCTTCTATTTTCTGATATTCTTTTCCTTTGTTCCTAAGACTTCTTTTTATCTCCACTTCTTTCTCCTCCCCCTCTTTTTCTGCAACCTCAGCACCATGTAAGTCTGCCATTTTCTCTCCCAGGGTCCCAATTGATTCCTGACTGGCATTATAGTCAGTAGGTTCATTGTACTTTCCAGATTCAGATTCACCCTTTATGTGTTGGGTTTCCTTCTCATAATTTTCCAGATCCTTGTTAGCCAGCTCCATTTCATACTGTTCCCTGTTAACAGCCTCTTGTATTAACTTTTGGATCTCCTCTTGTTGTTGGTTGATCTTAGTCTGCATTGTGTATTGATTTTCCTCAAGCTCCTTTATTTTCTGTTCAGCTTTAGCCCACAATGCACTGTGTCTAGCTTTGTCCTCTTCCAAGGTCTTGATCTTGTTGAACATGATGTTACTCTCTTTTTGCCGCTTTCTTCTCTCAGCATACATTTCATCTTGCCATTGCATCATACTTTCTTCTAATTGTTTTTTCATTTTGATCGGTTTTCCATCTACTTCCTCACTTTGTTTGAGAGACAAACATCCCAGTGAAATGCCTCTGTGTTCAGTTTCTTCCACCCTGAATCTTTTCCTGTTCTCTGTTTCTCCATCCCCATCTTCTAGATTATGTGTGTTTTAATTTTTCCTCTTATCCTCGTTATACCAGCCAATTTCCATCACCTTCTCCACTTCCACACCAACCTGAACATGAGCAAATCAGGGGCAGTGATTTCCACTTGAGGTGGAGTTTTTTCCACATCTCTGATTCCACATTTGACCCTTACTTTTTCTTCATTAACTGTATCCATATCCACTTCCAGCACATGCCCCACTGTAGCAGCAACTTCACATATTCCCAAGAAGTGTCTGAAACAATCAGGCACCCTGCTCAGTTTAACCCACACAGTATGCAATTTCCCCATAGCTTGGTGATCCAGGGACCAGGGCTGGACCTTGATGACCACCCCTATCCCAAGCAAATTGAAGTCATTGAATTTAGTCAGTTCTACCAGTTTTGCCTTGTTGAGGAATCTCATCATGAAACCACTTTGTCCAAATTCCTTAACTCTCCACTACCACCCCCAATCAAACATCTCTCCCATAGCCTTTGTGAGCTCAGTTTCATTGATTTTCCCTTCCCTAACAATCACCACACCTAAAGGATTTGTGTGTTCAACAACAAGCACATATTTGTAACTTTGAACCAGTAGGATCCCCAGCTCTTTGGAAGCATATCCTACATATTTGGGAACTGGTTTCATTTGCTTCAGCAAATTGCATTCACTAGTGATATGGTTTTCCCTTCCACAAATCAAACAGTGTCCCACCCTACACTCCCTGGCAGAGTGTCTTGGGTCTTTGCATTTACCACAGACTTGCTTGCTAATTCTCTCCATTCCTTTCCCGCCCTCATCCAAATTCAACTGCTAGTTGCCTCTTTCCCCCTGTTTCTTCATTTTCATTACTGGGTCTTGGTCACCTCTCCTGTCAGCTTTCTGTATGGGATCTCCTTTTTTCTCTTCTCTCCTTATGCCATCTCTGCCGGACTGAACCTCCACATATTTTCCAATTGTTCCTTCAATTATCTCTTTCTCTCCTCCTCTCAGCCCTTGCACTAACTGGGACAATAAATAGGTCAATAGCTGCTGCTAAGCACTCTGTTCTCTCTGTGTCATCATATCTTTCTCCTTCCCTTTCTCCATTCCAGAGCTCTCTCCCTCACCAATTGCTCTCATACTCCTGTCCTCCACTGCCTTTTTCTTCCCTGTCTTAGCTTGCCACATGAAATTTTCTCCCCTTTCTTCTGCAGCGAATTCTTCTTCATCTCCATCTCCTCTGCCACCCCCATTTCCAGTACCAAATCTAGCATTTCCTCTCCCCAAGCTTCCAAATCAGTCAGTCGTAGCGTGTCTTCCTCCAATCTATCCCCCACCCCTGTTACTGTAATTGAATCTTCCTCTGGCAAAACCTCCTTCCCCTCCACGATTGAATCTAGGACCTCCATATCCTCTTCCTAGGTTCCCAACAATTTCTTCTACTGGCGGCGGTGTGGGAGGAGGGGGGGGGGGACCCTACGCGATGGGATTGTTATGCCCCTTCTCTCTCACCCACTTTTATACTTGCCAACCCACCTCCCTTTCCATGGGCTGGATTGTTATCAAGCCCATTGGGCCCCCACCAAGCCAGACCCAGATCCAAATCCATTTTTAAATCCTTAGCTACGGAGCTCCCAAAAATAATCAGGGGTCTTGCATAATCCTCCTCCTTATTCATCCCCTTCTCCTCCTCTGTTGAAGCACCAGGGGCCCCAATTGGAGTTTCATATATTACTAAATCACCAAAATCAACCCCATCTAATTCAAACCAAGGCGGAATAGGATGTATAATATCTTTTTTCATATCATTATAAACTATGTGTGCATCAAACCTACTACCTCTACAATTATTATCAGTAATTTCTCTCTTAATCCCCTTCTCATAGTTCCTTTGATCCACATCATCAATCTTCTCAGACATTTCCTTGCGGACATCTGCAATCTGTGATTTGAACCCTTTTTTCTCTTTGCTATCACCTCGGAATCTAGTGTTCCCCTTTTTCTTCCCAATTTTAGCATCATCCACCTCAATCGAAGCAGTAGATACCAAGTATTTGGGGTTGGGATACACACCTATAGAGTAGATAGAGGATTCCCTCTCCTCCTCCGCCTCGGAGCCTTCGCCAGCCAGCAACCAGAAACGGTTCCCGGCTGGCGAGCGCCCTACTGGAGGCGGGAAAGGGCAAGGAGGCGAGGCGAGTGCCTCGGGAAGCGAGGGAAGCGGCGAGGAAGCGTAGTTGGGGTCGCTGGCGTCTTGGCCCTGCGCCTTGGCATCTCTGCCACCACCACCTCATCCTCCTCGATCTTGAATGGGAGCCATCTGGATCCCGGGGCCGGGATCCCCATCACCACCGCCTGCGGCGGCGCCTATGGCTGCATCGGCGGTGGCGCCCTCGGCTGAATCAGGCGGTAGCGGAGAGAGCAGAACACCTTCCACTTCTCTCGCTGCTCCGGATCCAGGGACTCCGCCTCCAGCATCGACCAGAGAAGCACCCCCATCGTCGGCTAGCGGTCGTAGTTAGGGAAGCAGCGGAGGGTTTTCCCCCCTGAGCATGTCCCTCACCATCTCGGAAGCGTCGTTGAGGGCCTTCGCCGTCGGGAACAAGCGGTCGATCTCCTGAAGCATCCCCATCAGTACCTCGTCGTCGGCAGCGAGCGCCCACATCTGCTGCTAGCGCGTTGTCATCAAACCCTAGCTCAGCGGGCTGCGTTCGCGGCGGCAATTTTGGATGAGATCTGCGAGAGGGGAAGCATTTTTTCTCCCGCTCCTCCTCCGCCCCGCATTCCCGTCTCGTACTGGCAGAAAGTGGTGCCAGGTCGGATGGTTTCAGATCCGCACAACATACATATAAGCCGAGTGCCAGGGCTCGGCTTTTATTTGGGCCCAGGAGCCACACAGAGGGATGAAGTGGCGTGGCGGTGTGTGTGGTTGGCCGGTCAGGGGTGCTCGGGCAAGCTGCAGAGGAAGGGCGGCGGTGGAGGCAGGGGAGAGGAAGAGGCTCGTGATTAGAGAGGTGCGGCATGCGATAACTGGCATACAAGGGCGATGGGTTAGGGATGAATCCAACGTAAGTCGAGTGCCTGATATCGGACACTCGAATTGCAGAGACGAATTGTTTTTCGAGAAATCTAACGACCAGTCGACTGGCAGTTAGCGATAGGCACGCACGATTTCCTTCGATCGCTAGTTCCCTAATTTTTCGGCCACAATCGCTCCTTCTCCTGATTTTTTAACCGCTGATATCTTCCCTCTCTCTTCCGCTAGTTGCCCGATTTTTCTGCGATTTTTTTACTGTCTGGATCTTCTCTCTCCTAATTTATTTCTTGTTAGTAATCTGGATGGAAACAAAAACAAAGTGCAGGAACAGTTACTCGAACCCAGGACGTGGTGATAAGTGAATGACCTGTTCCACCAACTCAACTAAAGCATGTGGTTGTGAAAACTACAAAAGCTACGTATTTGACCTTGTATTAATAACATATCGCCCGAAATTATGTGTTTTTCTTGTTCCTTTCTTGGATTATCTCTAGCGCATAATGTGTGAATTTTTCTCATTAACTTCTACCTAGAAAAAGTTATTGAAACATACCGTGATAAATTATATGTAAGTATTGAGACAGCCTGGAGACCTGAAAACTTAGCTACAGACACCATGACAACTTTTATTCGGGAAAATAGTTGTTATGAAACATACACCCGTAACTTCTGTGTTAATAACATTATAACATAGGCAAATTATACATGATAACTTACATGCAAACATCACGGTAGCTTTTTGATCCTGGATTTTTTTTAGCCAACACACCCCCAATAATTTGTATGTACATAACATGGTAAATATGCACCGTAGACCTGATAACTTATGTACATACACCGCGGTAAGTTTTTTACCTGAAAAAAGTTGTTGAAAACATACCCTTGATAACTTTGTCTAAATAGCATGATAACATACACATCACGGACCTGAAAACTTAGGTATAAAGACCCGACAACTTATCCTTAATAACATGATAATATACACATCATAGTCTGGATAACTTATGTACAAACACCACAGTAACATTTGACTGTGCGGGAAAGAGAGGGAGTTGTTGAAAAACATACCTCCGATAACTTATGTGTAAAGAAAGCTAATTTCCGACTGATCGCGCGTTTGCTTCAGATCCGAACGAGTCCCACCTCGTCAGATAGGAAATGAGCGGCTCACGATCCACCTTATCCCTACCTCCTTTTCTCTCCGCCGACGGCGCCCAATCTCCTTCCTCCTGCGCCAGGTGGCCAAGGAGAGCTACCAGGCGTGAGACCAAGTGTAGCAGCAGCTCCTCGTGGTGGCCAAGCAGGCGGCGGCGCTAGCGGCAACGTTCATGTGAATAGCATGGTAACCCACAGATCAAAAACCTGATAACTTATGCACCCTGATCCTGGTACTTTCGCAAGGAGGGTGATGAAATATACCACCGATAACTTTTATGTGAATAGCATGGTAACTCACACATCACAGACCTGATAAGTTATGTACGCTGGTCATGGTAAATTTGGCGACCAGATGGGGTGGGGGGTGGGTGGGTTGTTGGTGAAATATACGTCCGGTAACGTTTTGTGTGAATAGCATGATAACTCACACATCACAGACCTGATAACTTGTGGTATGGGTGGGTGTTGATGAAACATCCCCCGATAACTTTGGTGAATATCATGGTAACTCATACATCGGAGACCTGATAACTTAAGCAGCCCGATCCTGGTAACTTTGCCGAATAGAGGTGATGAAATATACCCCGATAACTATTATGTGAATATCATGATAACTCACACATTGCTGACCTGATAACTTATGTACCTAGGTCTTGGTAAATTTGACGACCGGGTGGAGGGAGGCACGTTGATGAAATACCCCCGGTTATTTTTTGTGCGAATGGCTTGATAACTCACACATCGCGGGCCTGATATTTTTTGGAAGAAAAAGATGTTGGAAACAAATCTTGATCTCCTGGTAACTATTTTTTTGTCGAAACATACCCTAGTGTGAAGTTACCACTACCCATGCTAAATTTACCATGCTTTTCATGGTATAGTCATTAACCTTCTCATATTATAGTTATCAGGCTTATCATATTATAGTTATCATGTTGCTCAAGTCATAGTTATCACGCTAGTCATGCCAAAGTTACCAAGAAAAAAAATTTATTATCGCTGATATGACAGAAAAAAAGAAAGGTTCAAATAACCTTGTTCATACACAATAGACAACAATTGAATGTGGCTTAGTTGGTTATTGGGCTCAAAGTCAAATGAATAGACCTGGGTTCAAGTCCCCTTACTAGCACTTTTATTTCCTTTTTTATATTGTGTTTCAAAAAACCAGAAAAACCACTAGCGATTTACTATTGGCGTATACGGTTTTCGAGAGGAGAAAAAAAACCGATGGAATCAAGCATGCGGGTCACGAGAGGAAGATGAGTTACGATCGTGCGGATCTGTCGCTAACCACCAGTCGACTGGTGGTTAGCACAGTCCATTGTTCGTGCGGAGCCACGTGGCAAGGACTGGTCACCATGTGCTGCGTAAGAGTCGAGTGCTTTTCTCGAGATATGTTGATCGACAACCTGCCATAGGCCAAGTGTTTAGCAGGTGCAAGTCGACGTACAGTTCCGTAAGCTCTGGGCCGTCTCTTCGCTATGTGCCTTGTTGTTTGTACTCGACTTACCCTATTATATGTCAGAGTGACCGATGTGTTTGTTTTCCCTGTTGTTTAATCTGTTGGAAATTTAGGGTGTGTGGTCTACCCTTATTCCTCCATGCTTTTTTGTCGAGCCACTCATAAATCACATATCTGAAGCTAGTGCGTAGGTAACCCATAGTGAAAGAGCGCTACCCACACATGGTCATCAGTGCCATAAAGTTAATGGGGCGGCGGTGTGAAAGTTCCTGCATATGCATGGTTGGGTTGGCAAGGGGGGGGGGTATATTAAGGGGTCAGGAAGAAGAGGCACTAGGCGGAGGTGTTCTCCAATCATGGATGTTTGTGTAGTCTTTGGAAATACTCCCACTGTAAAGAAATATAGGAGCATTCAGATCACTATTTTAGTGATCTAAATGCTCTTATGTTTCTTTAGGAAGGGGCTATATAGGGCCTCCATTATCTTAGGTTGTTTATCTACTTGTACTTTTCTATATAACATGTAATATTGTCTTTGGATAGAACCTCCTCTATCTTAGGTTATTTATCAATTTTTACTTTTTCTGTATGACACCTTCTTTTTTGTAGGAATCATATGACACCTTTTGTTTAGACATATTGACTCTGTGCATCTTGCTATCTACTCCCTCAATTTCATAATTCTTGTTATGGTTTTAGTTCAGGAGTACTAGAATCTGCCCAATCAATTGGTGCGATTGTATTAGCTAGATAGTTTGGGCAAGTTTGGGCTAGGACAGTTTCAGTATCCGACAGCGTTAAAACAAGTCATCCTCAAGTTGGCTTGTAGTGATTAAACCGACTGCACCAGGCTCCACAGGTCACCGTCGCCGGCCTCGGTGACGGAGGAAATATGTAGCATGCCAGCGCCGGAGTAGGCCGTGGCGCCACCGAGCTCGTCAACAATGTAGGACATGCCGTTCATCGTCTTTGCCGACGTGGGGTCAGAAAGATTGGCACTTTGGCATTTGCAGTAGGGATTGGGGGACAACGAACGAGGCAGAATAGAGATAGAGGAACGAGTCAAAACAGAGATAGAGAAACCATAGAGGAACAAATTTTATATTATTTTATTCATCATTTATCTAACATTCGATTTTAATTTTAAGATTAGACAAGATACACTACAGGAAACCTGTTAATCCATGACGGATTTGCGATGGCATTTATAGAATCTGTCATGGATAGGCTGGTACAGCCCCGCAAGACCGGCTAACTGTTCCACGTATAAAAACCTAACCTAAGACCCTCCTCCTCGCCACCCTCTATCCCTCCGCAGCCCCCTCCCATTCACCATTATCTCACATCACCACCACCCACCTTCCCTTCGCCTTCCTCCTCCAACAACTCGGCGCAGGCACTCCACCTTCCCTCCTTTCACCTCGCAGCACATGGAGCTGCCAGATCCACCGAATCCCCCAACATCCATCCCTCTAGCAACCCATCTCTCTCTCTCTCTCTCTTGTGAGGCCCCTCACACTGTGAACAGTGCCCGACAACTCCGGCAACCTTCGCCACCGCGTAGCACACTCATCAGCTCTTCTCCGACCCCTCCGTCCTCCAGTTCGGCATGATCCGCCGCTCCCGGTCCCCGGTGCTCGCCCGTGTCGCGTCCATTGCCTGCATGTCTCTGTCAGCTCCTCTTTGTCACACGCCGTGCCCCCTTGCGCCCTCTTCGCCTCCTGGAGGGCGACCCCTAGCTCGATGTCCCCGAGCGCATTTGGCTGGCAGCACAAATTCTGTTTTGTTCCCGACCCTATCTTGCTGTTGCAATACCCAAAGTTTTGTACTCCAAATAGAATTAGTGCTGCCCAAATTCTGGATTAGCTAATATATTGTTGACATTTTTATGGCAATATCATCAGTTTCTCTAGTGATTTGATTTTTTTTGTTAATGCAATAGTCTAAACCAAAACTCTGTTCTTTTTGTTTGTGCAGGAACTTTGCTGCCATCTCATCTCATTGGGTCGTGTCAAGGGCAGGGAAGAGGGGAGAGGGGGGCTGACCCTGACGCCACAGAAGGTCTCTCTCTATCTGTTATGTTAATGAGCTAGCACAAACATGAGCCAATTTAAATAAACATTAGTAGATTGATTCGATTCATGTATCTCTTCGGATCCCACAAGTTGGACCATATTAGTTGTGAGGCACATTCAGAAAAATTGTGCCTTTTCATTTGATGCTTGCTTGCATTCACACACTGGATGGTCATGTCATTTATATTCATTGGATGCTTGCTTGCAGTCACACACGGGATGGTCATGTGAAGAACTTTACATGTGTTGTCAAATATTGCCTGTAAGCCATGGGGTTAGAAATGTTTAACGAAGTTGTTGATGCTCTACTACTCTAGCCAAGTAATGTGGCATACTACCTGAATGGGTCACTTTCTAGGATTTGAGAATACATTGGTAGTACCTGTTTGCAGGTGTGCAGTGTGTTAGTCTGTGCTAGTAGCAATTTAGCATCTTACTACTAACACACTTTGTTCCGATCAAATTTCTATGCAATTCAATCCGGCATGGTATTTTGTCAATAGTACAGAACTAGTACTTGTGTGCTAGTCTGCTGCTACTAGCATACTTTCATCTGAACTATTTAGGTTAGTTATTCAATCATTTTATAGGGAAGAAGGAAGATAATTAAAATGTAGTGTGAGATTAATAAGCCTTTGGGTAAATACGTTATTGAGTTTTCTTATAGATGAGCTCCCCCAGTCAGTTTTTATCCTAGGTCCCTGGCCCTTTTAAGTGTCTCTTTCTGCTTTAAGGAAGCTATGCTTTGTATATGCATCTAATCAAATGTTTTCCAAGTTGCTTAAGCCATGTAATAAATTAAATGTGTGGTTGTTGCGCAAGCTGATGAAAGTTTGCAACACATGCTCAAGCATTGTTTACAAATATACTCATTCAGTTAATTATTGTTTCCTGTTATAAATATAGAAGTTGGCAACCCCTAGCCCTGAGCATGTAGAATCATTATGCAGAAAAGTAATACGGATAGTTAAATCAATTTGGGTTTCTGATAAACAAGCTTTTCTATCCGTCCTTGAATATAAATGAAGCACAACCAATTCAAGCTGCACTTTCCTATATATATTATTTCTTTATTTATCAAAGTAATTTTTGTGTTCCATAGCCCACTACATTACATATTTTCATTTTTCATCTAATAAAAATATAACAGTGGGAGGTCTGTCAAGGCAGCTATATAATGTTCCTTTTTGATATTTTGAATGTCATTTGAAGTTTACTTGGCAAGCAAGTGTTGTCTACTATTGTCAACGTATTTTAAGATGAACTTGCAACCCATCACAATCTTATTCACACTCAAACTTTTGAAGGTTATGTCGACCCATTTTTTTGACGTACATACTTTGTTATTATCATTTGTAGGCACTATAAGATTTCAGAACTTAGGACAACTTGTATTTCATTTTTTTACGTTTGTTCTAATTATCTTATTTCTACAATCTATTCATATAAAAATATCTAATGTTGTTGTAAATATGGTAGGTATGATTGGGTAGCGGGCTACTTGGTGTTTCCCATCACAATGTGCTATGACATGATAGTTCCCATCAGGAGGGCTGACGGCAAGAACCATAATATATGTTTTGATGACGTACGGGTGGGTGGCTACCTATAAATTGTTAACCTTGCCTAGTGCTGCATTTTGTTAATCGATATTGTAAATTGTCATTTAATGGATGCTTTTGTAATCTGCTATGTTGTACTTACGGGTTGGTGGCTTCTTATAAAATATGTGATCTGTGTATTGTATCACACCATAAATACTTTGCTTTGGTCAAAAATAGACATTATCTGTGTAAAGTTTGACACTCAAAAAATGTACTTTGTCAAAACTGGTTCAAATAAATGTGACACTGGGCTAGAAATAATTATATTGTGCCAAAATCCATGACGGTTTATGTGACGAAAATAGTGTCCACGTAGGCAGACATGTCATTCCATTGGCCAGATCCAAAATCACACGTGGCATTATTCCAGGACGGTTTGTTCCGTCACAGAGGCTTGGGCCTAGCTTGGGCTGGGCGGGCTTGGGGTCAAACCTGTGACAGTCAAGAACCCTCATGGAAGGTGTGTTGTTAAATTATGACGCAATATACATGACGGATTTGAAATATGTCATGATTAATCATCCTTTACGGTTTTTCACTGCTCGACGACGGACTAGAACCATCATGGATTAACATAATTCTTGCAGTGATTGTATTGCGTTTACACAATCACTCATTTACACATAAGCAGTTTTACTTGGACACATCTCATTATATTATGTTTAACAATTATTCATTAAATTCAACAATATTTACCACATATATGCATTCAACAAACTTCTATCTTAATAAATACATATAAAAATAATTAAAGTTAATATTGTTTTATTGTGAAAATTAAAATAATTTTCAATATTTTGCTAAGAAGATTTTCTTGAAATAAATTCCATTATTTTAAATCTAAAAGAAGCCCAAATATTTGACAAAATCACATTCATCCATCTATGCAGTAATGTGTTATATCTGTTAAGGTAAGAAAACCGAGCCATATGTGGAATGTAGTTTGGATGGCCTAGATACAGTGTGCTTGACATTTTATATATATTATAGTGCTCTTACGTGTGGTTGTGCTTGTTTTATCTATAAATATCTTGGTAGAGGATTCTACAATCCACAAACCTAAGAAATAGGTTGTGATTACTTCATTTCCCAATTTCTGGACTCTCTTCTATTCTTTATTTGGAATCTTAGTGATGTATCGTCGATGTCTGGTTACCTTCTACTCCCTCTGTTCCTAAATATACGGTGTTTCCAAATGTCATATATTTAATAATAGAGGGAGTACTGTGTAAGCCATTTGAACAATGTACTATCAAAGTCTGAAATAAAAGCATTATCATTCAATCACATACAATTTTTTGCAAAGGCAGGAATATACTCATCGTTGTTTTTCTTGTCGTTAATCAGACAGCTTGCACTGCATGGAGCCTCCTCCTTTGCCTTGGCTTGTCTAGTGGGTATCTGGCTTGAGGAGAGCAAGCAAAGTGGCAGGAGCTTCCATCACAAGTCACAAGATTGTCCAAGTTGCAACTTAGGGCTCGTTGGACCAAGTCCAACTCCTAGTGAAGACGAATGGGAAACATGACAACAAGTGCATATCAAGGGAGCACATATAGGAACTAGATTGTTACTAGTCACCCAAAGTCATTCATGGAGAAGATGTAGGCAATCTAACCCTAGCTAAGCAGTATCATGCTAGAATAACAGAAAAGGTGAAAGGACAGCCCATACCAGAATCACCAATTGTCTATGTATGTTGCATGTATGACCAAGACAGCAACCGCTAGTGACACAATAGAGTGCCCGCACGACCACGAAGTAACAAACTTCGTTTATTTTAGCAAAATGAATGGCTCTTTCATGATAAGGAAGTATGCAGTTTTCAACACCAAATCAAATCACCCCTAGGGAGGAAGTGTCTTCCATAAAGATCTGATGTTAAACAACCAAAAAGAGATCATTTACTAGGCAGGATAAGTGCAGGCTTTACCATGCATATAGCTGCATCCACTTGATAAAAAATTGTCCCACCTTGTTAGCGATCAAAGCTCAGTGCTGCCACACTTCAAAAACTACTTGTTAACACGGCACAATGAAATTCTATTTTAATCAAGATTCATTAATGTACCCTAACAATCATGATATAGAATTTCTTCCTTCTCATCACACTGGAAATCCATATACACTGCAGCTTCATAATAATCATACTATTTGTCCGCCAAGTTCACCACACACATATTACAGATTACTTGTGCACTTAGTTTCCATACAATATTGTTGCATTTCCATAATAGTTTTTGGGGATCGAATTAGCACTTTTGCACTCACTTTCTCTTGCAAAATTCATCGAAATAGGCATTCACACTCTCTATATAAATATAGCACCAACCAGATTCATACACTAAATTATCCTAGTACGAGTAAATAGGCTTTGGCATGATCACCTTGACCCCAAGCAGTTGGGGCCAAATATATTCACTATTTTAGGTCAATCACTCAGATCAACATTCTCTAGTGGCTCACCCCTATTGAGGAGAGACTCACGATCCCATGTAGTTCACACTCCTTCAAGGGTGGTATATGCATGACGATATTTTGGAGGTTCAGGAGGTTATTCTTATTTATGAATTTAAGGTCCTGTGCCAGCGGGACATTTTTTTAATCTAGAATTCTAGTGTGCATATGACCGTTTGGACTAGTCCTTTCTAACGGAGCTAAATCTGGCAGATCTCAAGGTAGCATATCCCAAACTAGAATCTAGGTATGATGGTAATAGCGGCACAAGATTTTATCCCGGTTCGGGCTCTTCGAGGAGATAATAGCCTACATCCAGCTTGTGTTTATTGTGTTGAAGTATGTACAGTACTGGTGTCTTCCCGGAGATTGTAATGTGTCATCTATGAGCCTAGCTCCCTGCTTTATATAGACACCGACACGTCCTAGCTAGGGTTATAACATCCTAGTCAGCCATATACGAGGGAATTGAGTCTTGCACGAAATCAAGCTTCTCGGACACTACTAGGAAAAAGGCTACTAGTAGCGTTGGTTTTTTGGTTAGTAGTAGCGCAGGTCACTTTGCTACTACTATCGCGCTAGAGCTAAAAACTTCGCTGTGTGTCTAGTATACCAGGCGCTACTACTATGCTAGATACTCGTAGCGTGTAGTTCTCCCCCATCGCTACTACTAAAAAATTATGAATTAAAACAAATAAATATTACATGCATTATTCATAGATAGAAATCAGGGACACATCCAATGCAAAATAAACTAAACACACACAACCAAAGGTGGGTACCTTCCCTAGTGTTCCACCACCAGCCTAAACAGAACACTTCTCTACATGTATCTACCAAGGCTCGGAGTTCAGACGCCGGCGAACCAGAATCCTCCCTCACCCCGATACGATGGCATCGAGGTCCTCCACCTCGGCGACATCCGACGTCCGGATCACATGGATGATCATCTATGCGGTGCGGTCGCCGGGCTTCACGGCGAAGTCCACCTCTGAGTGGTTGAAGAGCACGACACCCACCAGGCTGCCGTAGTCAGTGTCAATCTCCCCTACGGCCACGTCGGGAAAGTGAAAACTCGCTAGTACGCGTCAGTGTTCAAATCCAGTAGGGTATTTTCTTTCTTTTTAGCACATGGACATGCATCAATAGTAACAGCCGAAGGCTAGTCCTTACTTGTTGCATGAGACGTGAAGAAGGCCGGGTCCCCTCCTTGTTGCACGAACGTATCAAAGGAAGACACTGCCGCGAGACATGAAGAAGGCCGGGTCCCCTCCTTTTGTTAATAGCTCAGGTGCCTGAAGTTGCAAGGAATCTTAATACAATAAACTCATAGTAATGCATAATAACAAGAAAAAAACAAAAAAACATGAATTCTAAAGAAAAGATCATTATATGAGTCAGGATAACATGGGTAACAATATTCATTAATAAGAACAATGGGCTGACATTTGTTTCACCAACAATGATTAATGACGAGGCATGTAAGATTTACATGCACAACATCAGCAAACACTCTGGTCCTTGCAAGAACTTGAAGACCAAGGTTCTTAGCTTTCTCTCCACTGACTAGCACAAGTGCAGCAACACCGCATTGTACATTAAAAGATAACAATGGCACTATAGTTACACTTTCAGGTAAACATTGCTTTACATAACTTATATTAACCATGGAGAAATCCTAAAATTCAAGCTACAAAGTAATATAGCTTCAGTACACTCTTAAGATGATACATTTACTACTGTAGATATACAAGATAGTTTGGATGCATGCTGCATACCAAAGGTAATCTGATCGTGTAAAAATAAAGCTACAATGCTGCACTAAGAAGTATTAATTGTTAATTTTAGAGGTATTAACACTAGTAGAAAAAGAGCCATTTGTCCCGGTTCGTAAGGGCCTTCTGTCCCGGTTTAGGAACCGGGACTAAAAGGTTGTTACTAAGGCCCTTGGCCTTTAGTCCCGGTTCTTACACGAACCAGGACAGATGGGCCTCCACGTGGCCGCTGCGGCCAGCCTAGGCAGGGGGGCCTTTGGTCCCGGTTGGTGACAAAAACCGGGACCAAAAGGCATCCACGCGTCAGCAGCTGGCTGGAGCTGAGGTTTTTTTAAAGGGGCTGGTTTAGGGGTTTTGGGGGTTAATTTAGGTTGTTATTAGCTAGCTAATAGATAGAAGTGTCCTCTCTTATATCTCCGTGCTTGGTTTACCAATGCTACTGCTATGTTCATTTCACCCGCTGATATATAATAACTCTTCATGCTTGCATCATGCATCATCATATATAATAACAAGTCCTACTAATCATGCATCATCATACAACTTCTAGTCGTTATTAATAACAAGTCATACGATCCTCATCCTCATAGTCATCGAACCAACCCTACTTAATTGTTCTTAGCACATGATCATCAGTATTAGGTAGGACCTAAATACCCTTAAGTTAAAATAGCATAAAACAATATAGACTCTGACTCTCCATTATGGAGAATGGAGATCATATTGTCTCCAATTCTTGCGCTTCGTTACCTTTTGCTTCCAAGAACCTCCTTACGACTATCCATACATTTTTTCCATTCTTTGATTGTCATGTCTCCACTTCTTTTAGACATTCTGTATGGACAATTGAGATTCGTAAGATGACCTGGTTGTATGTTCAAAACATCAAGGCGACCATGATGATAAATCAGATGAGGCACACAATCATTCGGGATTATCTGTTGAAAAACATAGTAATAACTTCGTAGTTAGCAATGATGTACTAGTTTTAGAAGTATATATGCAAAAGATGCACGGATGCCGTAATAGTAAAAAATCTTACCAAGGTATCTCCATGGTAGCTACTGTAGTTCAACACGTGCACTAGTGGCACGTATTGACCATAATGTTGAGGAGTTCGATTGTAGATATTGTAATTCTCAAGATCAGTACAAAATGCGATCAGATGATTTTTCTCCTGATAAGTCAATTCGGATCCATCGGTGTAGTGGGTTTTGTCTACCATCTTCCGCACATTCTATGAAGAATGAAAATAAGCTGTCAATGGAAATAAGCTGTCAACTATTTTGAAATAAACAATGTAAATTACTTAATAACTATGTTTGAGAAGCTCACATAGGGGAAGAATTGGAAGCGTATCAATAAGGATCCAAATTTCCATATTTTCTTGCTCAATTTTAGGATCACCAAGATTCATGGTGACAAGCATACCCTCATCAAAACCATACATCTTGCAAAGTGCTTCCCAATTTTTGTAACCAAAATGGGTTACACTCTCAGAATTGTACAGCTTTACTTCAAAATCCACACCATGATGGGTCCTTAGGTGAATTTTCTTTGTTTCCATACTTTCATGGTCTTCAAAACCCATCCTCTCCAAGACATTGCGTCTTGCATAGCATGGAATAAGCTAGTCGAATTGGAAAAGATGAAAAGTACATGTTGAAATAGTTGAAGTCGTGCTTAATTACGAAAAAAACTCTTGTCGTCATTGCGTACCATTTCAACATCGAAGGTCTCCTCGAGCTTAATGCTGAAGCGCCGATCTTCGTCCAGCTCAAGGAAGCTATCGCACATACCTCGGTCATCGTGGCACCAGTCGCACTCCCCCGGGTGGTTTTCATCGTCCGAGTACGACATTTCCTATGTTCATAATTCAAATATTAAACTTGTACAATTAATATATGTACTAAAAAACCTAAATTAGATCATTATTAATTATTCATCACGGGTTGACTATCGGTCTATCGAGCCTTTTCTTGAAAACTCTCAGCTCACGTGGTGTACATATTCGACCGTCGGTGATGGTAGCTCCTCCTTTCATTCCCGAGTGCATTACACCAAATTGTCTAGCACACGGGATTGAAGGAGAAGCTATGTGACGCTCGGATAATCAAGCTACAGTAACCTCTGTTAATGATGCCACATCACCACTCTTACTGTTGCTAACCTCGCAATGATTCGAAACCTTTTCAAATTCAAATTCAAATTAATGTCATGCGACAAAGTTTTCAAAATATTAAACTAAAATGTTCGGAGTGTGCAGTTAAATGCCTAGGTGATTATAGTGCAACAAACACCCTTTTTGAAAATGTCTAAATATATTAAAATGAAATAATACAGAAAAATGAAATAAATAAAAGGAAAAGACAAATCTAACTAAAAATAAAAAGAGGCACCCCCCACTGGGTCATCTGTGGCCTAGCTGGCCAGCCCAACTGGGCAAAGGCCCAGCCGACTGGCCCAGCCGGCCGACCCACCCCCCTCCATATCCCCACCAGGGAGGAAACCCTAACCCACGACCCACCTCACTTCCCCCCCCCCCACCCGTGTCTCCCTTGCCCCCCGATCTGGATCGGGGGAA
>NC_057803.1:694273383-694281331 GCF_018294505.1 Triticum aestivum
ATCGGGGGAAGCGGCGCCCCGACCCCATCACTTCGGCGCCCCGCACCTGCCGATACTGCCGGCTCTCCTCGTCGCCGCATCGTCCCACCTCCACCTTGCCCTCGTCCCCGGATACACCCCGACCACTTTCACCGAGCCCGATCCCTTGCCGTCGCCGGATCGCCTTGACGTCGCCGCCCGAGGAGAGCTCGCTGGAGGCCACGACGCCGGACCTCCCCGCCGGCCTGCTTCCTCCTCCTTGCCGGCCTGCCTCCACTCCGTTTGCGCCGTCTCCGTCCTCCCCCTCACGCACGGCTGCCCAGACCCTCCGAATCCCGGTGAGGCCACGGCCTCGTCCTCCTCCTTCCCTGCCTCTGCTCGAGGTTGAACACGCGTACACGCACCACCGCACCGTCCACCGCCGGCCCGCGCCCTACCTCGCCCTCCCACGTGCGCCATGGAATGCCCCTGTCGCCGGAGCCCCTGCTCGCTTGCCGGCCCGACCGCGCCGCCGGTGCACAACTGCCCCCGACCCCTCGCTCCACGTGCGCCCGCGTAGCCTTCCGCGCGTGCTCGCTGGAGCCGCGGCCTCCACCGACCGCCGCCACCACCCTCCGTCGGTGCCGCCCTTCGCCGGCGCCGTTCGCTGCCGCTTCCCCCTCGCTCCACCTACCGCGGCCAACGCCACGCTGGCCGCGCTCGCTGGAGACCCGTTCCAGCCTCGCCTCGCTATCGGGCAGGGTTGTGGCCTCACCCGCCTGCCCGATGCCCAGTACCCGTTAGCCTCCTCCTGGGCCACTTCTAGTAGGGGCCCATGCCCAGAACGTATTTAAAAAAATAATTAATTTAAGAAATAATTAACTTACTTAATTGTGATTAATTAAATTAACCAACTAATTAAACTAACTACACATTAGTTACCTAATTAACCTGATCTGTTAGTAAGTTAATTTAGTAGTCAATGGCAGTGGGGCCCACCCCTAATTAATACTAATTAGGATAACTAAATTGTTTAATTAGAATGTGTCACTGACCAGTGGGACCCACTGGTCAGGTTGACAAGTCAACTCTGTTGACTGCTGACATCAGCATGACATCATGCTGATGTCATAAATCCATTTTCGAATTAAATTAAATAATTAATTAAATTCCTGAAATTAATAAAATCTTTAGAAAATCATATATTTTAATCCGTAACTCGGATTAAATTATTTTCAACATGAAAGTTGCTCAGAACAACGAGACGATTCCGGATATGCGAGCATCCACGCGTCAGCAGCTGGCTGGAGCTGAGGTTTTTTTAAAGGGGCTGGTTTAGGGGTTTTGGGGGTTAATTTAGGTTGTTATTAGCTAGCTAATAGATAGAAGTGTCCTCTCTTATATCTCCGTGCTTGGTTTACCAATGCTACTGCTATGTTCATTTCACCCGCTGATATATAATAACTCTTCATGCTTGCATCATGCATCATCATATATAATAACAAGTCCTACTAATCATGCATCATCATACAACTTCTAGTCGTTATTAATAACAAGTCATACGATCCTCATCCTCATAGTCATCGAACCAACCCTACTTAATTGTTCTTAGCACATGATCATCAGTATTAGGTAGGACCTAAATACCCTTAAGTTAAAATAGCATAAAACAATATAGACTCTGACTCTCCATTATGGAGAATGGAGATCATATTGTCTCCAATTCTTGCGCTTCGTTACCTTTTGCTTCCAAGAACCTCCTTACGACTATCCATACATTTTTTCCATTCTTTGATTGTCATGTCTCCACTTCTTTTAGACATTCTGTATGGACAATTGAGATTCGTAAGATGACCTGGTTGTATGTTCAAAACATCAAGGCGACCATGATGATAAATCAGATGAGGCACACAATCATTCGGGATTATCTGTTGAAAAACATAGTAATAACTTCGTAGTTAGCAATGATGTACTAGTTTTAGAAGTATATATGCAAAAGATGCACGGATGCCGTAATAGTAAAAAATCTTACCAAGGTATCTCCATGGTAGCTACTGTAGTTCAACACGTGCACTAGTGGCACGTATTGACCATAATGTTGAGGAGTTCGATTGTAGATATTGTAATTCTCAAGATCAGTACAAAATGCGATCAGATGATTTTTCTCCTGATAAGTCAATTCGGATCCATCGGTGTAGTGGGTTTTGTCTACCATCTTCCGCACATTCTATGAAGAATGAAAATAAGCTGTCAATGGAAATAAGCTGTCAACTATTTTGAAATAAACAATGTAAATTACTTAATAACTATGTTTGAGAAGCTCACATAGGGGAAGAATTGGAAGCGTATCAATAAGGATCCAAATTTCCATATTTTCTTGCTCAATTTTAGGATCACCAAGATTCATGGTGACAAGCATACCCTCATCAAAACCATACATCTTGCAAAGTGCTTCCCAATTTTTGTAACCAAAATGGGTTACACTCTCAGAATTGTACAGCTTTACTTCAAAATCCACACCATGATGGGTCCTTAGGTGAATTTTCTTTGTTTCCATACTTTCATGGTCTTCAAAACCCATCCTCTCCAAGACATTGCGTCTTGCATAGCATGGAATAAGCTAGTCGAATTGGAAAAGATGAAAAGTACATGTTGAAATAGTTGAAGTCGTGCTTAATTACGAAAAAAACTCTTGTCGTCATTGCGTACCATTTCAACATCGAAGGTCTCCTCGAGCTTAATGCTGAAGCGCCGATCTTCGTCCAGCTCAAGGAAGCTATCGCACATACCTCGGTCATCGTGGCACCAGTCGCACTCCCCCGGGTGGTTTTCATCGTCCGAGTACGACATTTCCTATGTTCATAATTCAAATATTAAACTTGTACAATTAATATATGTACTAAAAAACCTAAATTAGATCATTATTAATTATTCATCACGGGTTGACTATCGGTCTATCGAGCCTTTTCTTGAAAACTCTCAGCTCACGTGGTGTACATATTCGACCGTCGGTGATGGTAGCTCCTCCTTTCATTCCCGAGTGCATTACACCAAATTGTCTAGCACACGGGATTGAAGGAGAAGCTATGTGACGCTCGGATAATCAAGCTACAGTAACCTCTGTTAATGATGCCACATCACCACTCTTACTGTTGCTAACCTGGGCCAAATTCAAATTCAAATTAATGTCAAGCGACAAAGTTTTCAAAATATTAAACTAAAATGTTCGGAGTGTGCAGTTAAATGCCTAGGTGATTATAGTGCAACAAACACCCTTTTTGAAAATGTCTAAATATATTAAAATGAAATAATACAGAAAAATGAAATAAATAAAAGGAAAAGACAAATCTAACTAAAAATAAAAAGAGGCACCCCCCACTGGGTCATCTGTGGCCTAGCTGGCCAGCCCAACTGGGCAAAGGCCCAGCCGACTGGCCCAGCCGGCCGACCCACCCCCCTCCATATCCCCACCAGGGAGGAAACCCTAACCCACGACCCACCTCACTTCCCCCCCCCACCCGTGTCTCCCTTGCCCCCCGATCTGGATCGGGGGAAGCGGCGCCCCGACCCCATCACTTCGGCGCCCCGCACCTGCCGATACCGCCGGCTCTCCTCGTCGCCGCATCGTCCCACCTCCACCTTGCCCTCGTCGCCGGATACACCCCGACCACTTTCACCGAGCCCGATCCCTTGCCGTCGCCGGATCGCCTTGACGTCGCCGCCCGAGGAGAGCTCGCTGGAGGCCACGACGCCGGACCTCCCCGCCGGCCTGCTTCCTCCTCCTTGCCGGCCTGCCTCCACTCCGTTTGCGCCGTCTCCGTCCTCCCCCTCACGCACGGCTGCCCAGACCCTCCGAATCCCGGTGAGGCCACGGCCTCGTCCTCCTCCTTCCCTGCCTCTGCTCGAGGTTGAACACGCGTACACGCACCACCGCACCGTCCACCGCCGGCCCGCGCCCTACCTCGCCCTCCCACGTGCGCCATGGAATGCCCCTGTCGCCGGAGCCCCTGCTCGCTTGCCGGCCCGACCGCGCCGCCGTTGCACAACTGCCCCCGACCCCTCGCTCCACGTGCGCCCGCGTAGCCTTCCGCGCGTGCTCGCTGGAGCCGCGGCCTCCACCGACCGCCGCCACCACCCTCCGTCGGTGCCTCCCTTCGCCGGCGCCGTTCGCTGCCGGTTCCCCCTCGCTTCACCTACCGCGGCCAACGCCACGCTGGCCGCGCTCACTGGAGACCCGTTCCAGCCTCGCCTCGCTATCGGGCAGGGTTGTGGCCTCACCCGCCTGCCCGATGCCCAGTACCCGTTAGCCTCCTCCTGGGCCACTTCTAGTAGGGGCCCATACCCAGAACGTATTTAAAAAAATAATTAATTTAAGAAATAATTAACTTACTTAATTGTGATTAATTAAATTAACCAACTAATTAAACTAACTACACATTAGTTACCTAATTAACCTGATCTGTTAGTAAGTTAATTTAGTAGTCAATGGCAGTGGGGCCCACCCCTAATTAATACTAATTAGGATAACTAAATTGTTTAATTAGAATGTGTCACTGACCAGTGGGACCCACTGGTCAGGTTGACAAGTCAACTCTGTTGACTGCTGACATCAGCATGACATCATGCTGATGTCATAAATCCATTTTCGAATTAAATTAAATAATTAATTAAATTCCTGAAATTAATAAAATCTTTAGAAAATCATATATTTTAATCCGTAACTCGGATTAAATTATTTTCAACATGAAAGTTGCTCAGAACAACGAGACGATTCCGGATATGCAACCCATTCGTCCGCCACACACCCCTAGCATATCGAACACGCAACTTTCCCCCTCTGGTTCATCTGTCCGAAAACACAGAACACCGGGGATACTTTCCCGGATGTTTCCCCCCCTCACCGGTATCACCTCATACCGCGTTAGAACACGTCTAGCTCTGCTTGTTGTCCTGTTATGCACTTGCTTGCTATGTATTTACTGTTTCTTCCCCCTCTTCTCTCCGGTAGACCCTGTGACGGTGCTAATGCCCCTGTGGTCGACTACGTCACCGACGACCACTCCTTGCCAGAGCAACCAGGCAAGCCCCCCCCCTTGATCACCAGATATCGCCTATTCTCCTCTATACTGCTTGCATTAGAGTAGTGTAGCATGTTACTGCTTTCTGTTAATCCTATTCTGATGCATAGCCTGACATTGTTGCTACATCTGTTGATACCTTACCTGCAATCCTAAATACTTAGTATAGGATGCTAGTTTATCATCATTGGCCCTACATTCTTGTCAGTCTGCCTTGCTATACTATTGGGCCGTGATCACTCGGGAGGTGATCACGGGTATATACTATACATACATACATACTATACAGATGGTGACTAAAGTCGGGTCAGCTCGATGAGTACCTGCAAGTGATTCTGATGAGGGGACTGAAAGGACAGGTGGCTCCATCCCGGTAGAGGTGGGCCTGGGTTCCCGACGGCCCCCGACTGTTACTTTGTGGCGGAGCGACAGGGCAGGTTGAGACCACGTAGGAGATAGGTGGGCCTGGCCCTGTTCGGCGTTCGCGGATACTTAACACGCTTAACGAGATCTTGGTATTTGATCTGAGTCTGGCTACTGGCCTATACGCACTAACCAACTACGCGAGAAAGTTATGGGCACTCGACATCGTGGTATCAGCCGAAGCCTTCTTGACGTCAGCGACTGAGCGGCGCGCGCCAGGTTGGACTGTGTTAACGCAACTTCCTTTGTAATGGAGGTTGCTAGGTCTGCTCACCGGCCGCGTACGCAACGTGCAGGTGTGCAATGGGCGATGGGCCCAGACCCCTGCGCGCATAGGATTTAGACCGGCATGCTGACCTCTCTGTTAGGCCTAGGTGGGGCTGCGACGTGTTGATCTTCCGAGGCCGGGCATGACCCAGGAAAGTGTGTCCGGCCAAATGGGATCGAGCGTGTTGGGTTATGTGGTGCACCCCTGCAGGGAAGGTAATCTATTCGAATAGCCGTGATCTTCGGTAACAGGACGACTTGTAGTTGTACCTTGACCTTATGACAACTAGAACCAGATACTTAATAAAACACACCCTTTCAAGTGCCAGATACAACCCGGTGATCGCTCTCTAACAGGGCGACGAGGGGAGGATCACCGAGTAGGGTTATGCTATGCGATGCTACTTGGAGGACTTCAATCCACTCTCTTCTACATGCTGCAAGACGGAGGTTGCCAGAAGCGTAGTCTTCGATAGGACTAGCTATCCCCCTCTTATTCTGGCATTCTGCAGTTCAGTCCACTGATATGGCCTCCTTACACATATATCCATGCATATGTAGTGTAGTTCCTTGCTTGCGAGTACTTTGGATGAGTACTCACGGTTGCTTTCTCCCCCCTTTTCCCCCTTTCCTTTCTTTCTGGTTGTCGCAACCAGATGTTGGAGCCCAGGAGCCAGACGCCACCATCGACGACGACTCCTACTACGCCGGAGGAGCCTACTACTACGTTCAGTCCGCTGTCGACGACCAGGAGTAGTTTAGGAGGATCCTAGGCAGGAGGCCTGCGCCTCTTTCGATTTGTATCGCAGTTTGTGCTAGCCTTCTTAAGGCAAACTTGTTTAACTTATGTCTGTACTCAGATATTGTTGCTTCCGCTGACTCGTCTGTGATCGAGCACTTGTATTCGAGCCCTTGAGGCCCCTGGCTTGTATTATGATGCTTGTATGACTTATTTTTATTTGTAGAGTTGTGTTGTGATATCTTCCCGTGAGTCCCTGATCTTGATCGTACACGTTTGCGTGTATGATTAGTGTACGATTGAATCGGGGGCGTCACAAGTTGGTATCAGAGCCAACTGCCTGTAGGAATCCCCCTTTCCAACTCCTTGGCTGAAGTCGAGTCTAGACCTTGCAAAAACTTTTACTAACATGGCTGTGTGTCTTAAGGGCCCACGTCGCCATTGGGTGGTACTAGGATCTTTTACTCCTTGACCTTTACTCTGGGACTCTGATCTCTCTTCTATTCGGGTTAAACAATTTTTACTAACTCTGACTCTAGGTTCTCGATAGTACTTTCTCCCGGAGAGCCTCTTCACACTAGTAGAAAAGGGGCCAATGGTCCAGGCCGGTCCAGCCCATTAGTCCCGGTTCAATCCAGAACCGGGACCAATGGGGGCATTGGACCCGCTTCATGAGCCCCAGGGGCCGGCCAGGCCACGTGGGCCATTGGTCCCGGTTCGTCTGGACCTATTGGTCCCGGTTGGTGGGACGAACCGGGACCAATGGCCCTCGCTCCTGGCCCACCACCATTGGTCCCGGTTGGTGGCCTGAACCTGGACCAAAGGACGGCCATTAGTCCCGGTCCATTCCACCAACGGGGACTAAAGGGTTGGTCCTCGTTGCGGCCAAAGTTTAGTCCCACCTCACCAACCGGAGGGGAATCAGACCGGTTTATAAGCCCCTCCCTCTCTGCCTTATTGAGCTCCTCTGAAAATGAAAATGGATGCCCTTATATAGGGAATTTAGGCTAAATTCATACAAATTTCTCTTGAAATTTGTTATGAATTTAATTTGAATTTCCTCTATAAGCGCATCTATGCTCATTTCTGAGTAGCTTTTTATATAGTTTGTTTCTTTTATGCTATATTTTTTTCTTTTTATTTCTGAGTTCTAATAAGTCATTAAAAATAAGCATCTATGCTCATTTTTTAGTAAAGTTAATCATAACTATTTTTTCTTCTATTTATTTTTGAATTGTAATAAGTCATTAAAAATAAGCATCTACGCTCATATTTTAGCAAAGTTAATCACAACTACTTTCTTTTCTTTTTATTTCTGAGTTGTAATAAGTCATTAAAAATAAGCATCTATGCTCCTTTTTTAGTACAGTTAATCACAACTATTTTTTGCTTCAATTCATTTCTGAGTATCTTTTTATATAGTTTTTTTTCTTTTCTGCTATATTTATTTTTTTCTTTTTATTTCTGAGTTGTAATAAGTCAT
>NC_057803.1:694281838-694282801 GCF_018294505.1 Triticum aestivum
CAACTACTTTCTTTTCTTTTTATTTCTGAGTTGTAATAAGTCATTAGAAATAAGCATCTATGCTCCTTTTTTAGTACAGTTAATCACAACTATTTTTTGCTTCAATTCATTTCTGAGTAGTTTTCTACATAGTTTTTTTCTTTTCAGCTATATTAATTTTTTTTCTTTTTATTTCTCAGTTGTAATAAGTCACTAAAAATAAAAAAGAGGCGCAATGCTTGTTAATTTGCTTCAAGCCTTTCGGAATAGTGTCAACTGCACTGCACATAGCTCTGTGCAGTCTACCGTATTCCTCAAGGCTTGAAGCTAACCAACGTGCAGGAGCATTGAGCCTCTTCGTCATCGTCTCTGCACTCAGGGCTTATAAACAGCTGCGAGTGCCTCTCGCTTGGCGAGGTGGGACTAAAAAACAGCTGCAGGAAGAATCAAAATAAAATAAATAAAATTAAAAAAGTGCCACCTAAAGGGCTACCACGGCCTGAATACGACTAGAAACCCAACAATGGGCCAGGATTCAGGCCCGCAATAGGCCCAATAGGCCCACAGGCACATATAGTGCATTTAGGCCCGTAAGCCTGCATTTGAGAGGAGCTCGAGAGGGCAGCGGGACTGGTGCTTATAAACCACTCTCGAGCTCCCTCGGCTAGCGACGTGGGACTAAACTTTCGTGCCGCGACGCGGGCAGCACATGGCCTTTAGTCCCGGTTGGTGGCACCAACCGGAACTAAAGGGGTGCATTGGTACCGGTTCGTGGCACCAACCGGTACCAATGCCCCCCTTAGTCCCGGTTGGAGCCACCAACCGGAACCAAAGGTCTTCGTTTCCCGCCCTTTGGGCTGCTGAAAAGAGGCCTTTGGTCCCGGTTGGTGGCACCAACCGGGACTAAAGGGGGCATTAGTCACGGTTGGAGCCACCAACCGGGACCGATGCTCTTCCTATATATACAGGACTTGGTAGTTTTCG
>NC_057803.1:694283438-694290293 GCF_018294505.1 Triticum aestivum
GTAGTAATTAATTTTGTTCATAGAATTTTAATGATTTTTCTGTATATAGTTTAGATGTGTAGTAATAAGAAGTAGTTTATATATAGTTGTTAGATTAGATGTGTAGCAATTAACGATTTTTTTGTTAGATTAGATGTGTAGTAATAAGAAGTAGTTTATATATAGTTGAAAGCTAGTTGATTTAATAAACTAATTTATTTTACTATATATAGAAGTAGTTTGTTTTTAGTAAGTACTACTTATTTATTTATAGTAAGTGCTTAGTAGTTGAACTAGATAGTTGATTTAATTAATAAAACTACTTTTATTTAACTATATATAGAAGTAGTTGCCGCATCAACGTCGGTGATGCCTATCCCGCATCCTCGTCATCGTCGACTCGGCGGTGGAGGCCTGCTTGATCAGAGCCATGTTCGGGACTGGGCTCCGCCGGGCTGGTATTGGGAGGTGCTACCTTCCGGGGGACGTAGGTTGGTGAGGAGGCGTTGTTGACCCGATCCTTGTTTGGTGGCGGTCGCGTGGGCCAGTGACGGTGGTGAGGCATCCGGACACCGCGGAGGTGGTACGTCACCGTGTCAACGAGGAGGATAAGTTCTCCTTCATTCCCTTGTGCTAGACAATTTGATATAATAATGCATTCGGGAATGAAAGGAGGAGCTACATACATCGATCATCGATAGTCAACCCGTGATTAATAATAATGATCTAGTTTAATATTTGAATTATGAATGTACGCCGGAAATGTCGTACTCATCGGACGACGAAAACCGCTCGGGGGAGTGCGACTGGTGCCACGACGACCGAGGTATCTGCGACAGGTTCATTGTGCTGGACGAATATTGTCGCTTCAGCATTAAGCTCGAGGAGACCTTCGATGTTCATACGGTACGCAACCGACGATAATAGTTTTTTTTCGTAATTACTCATGACTTCAACTATTTTAATCATGACAATATTTTTCATCTTTTCCAATTCGACTAGCTTATCCCATGCTTTGCAAGACGCTATGTCTTGGAGAGGATGGGTTTTGAAGACCATGAAAGTTTCGAAACCAAAAAAAATATCCTAAGTACCCATCATGGTGTGGATTTTCAAGTAAAGTTGTACAATGCTCAGAGTGTAACCCATTTTGGTTTTGATGATGGTATGCTTGTTACCATGGATCTTGGTGATCCTACAATCGAGCAAGAGAGACATACGATTTTCGTCTTTGTGGATACACCTCCAATTCTTCCCCCATGTGAGCTTAACATAGTTATTAAGTAATATATATTGTTTATTTCAAAATAGTTGACAACTTATTCTCCATTGACAGCTTATTTTCATTCGTCAAAGAATGTGCGGAAGATGGTAGACAGAACCTACTACACCGAAGTCTCTGAACTAACTTATCAGGAGAAAAATCATCTGGTCGCATTTTGTACTGATCTTGAGAATTACAATGTCTACAATCGAACTCCTCAACATTATGGTCAATACGTGCCACTAGTGCACGTGTTGAACTACGATAACTACCATGGAGATACCCTGGTAAGATTTTTGTACTATTACAACATCTGTGCATCTTTTTGCACACTTCTAAAACTAGTACATCATATCATTGCTAACTACGAAGTTATTACTATGTTTTTCAACAGATAATTCCGAATGATTGTGTGCCTCATGTGATGTATACACACGGTAGCCTTCATGTTTTGAACATACAACCAGGTCGTCCTATGAATCTCAACTGTCCATACCGGGTTTCTAAAATAAGTGGAGACATGAGAATCAAAGAATGGAAAAAATGTATGGACAGTCGTAAGGAGCTTCTTGGAAGCAACATTCAGCGAAGGGCAAAAATTGGAGATAGGATGATCGCCATTCTTCATAATGGAGAGTCAGGGTCTATATTGTTTTATGCTATTTTACCTTAAGGGTGTTTAGGTCCTACCTGATACTGATGATCATGTGTTAAGAACAATTATGTAGGGTTGGGTTCGATGACTATGAGGATGATGATCGTATGACTTATTATTAATAACGAGTAGAATTTGTATGATGATGCATGATTAGTAGGACGAGTACTTGTTATTATATATGCTGATGTATGCGAGCATGCATGAGTTATTATATCAGCGAGTAAAATGAACATATATAGCAGCAGCGTTGGTAAACCAAGGACGAAGATATAAGAGAGCACACTTCTCTCTATTAGCTAGCTAATATAACAACCTAAAAATAACCCCCAAAACCCCTAAAGCAGTCAATTTCCATAAAAAAACATGGACTTTTGGTCCCGGTTGGTGCCACCAACCGGTACCAAAGGCCCCCTGACTGGGCTCGGCGCACAGAGCCACGTGGAGGCACATTAGGCCCGGTTCTAGTTTGAACCGAGACTAATGGGTGGAGGTATTAGTAACGGCCCATTAGTCCCGGTTCATGAACCGGGACTAAAGGCCCTCACGAAGCGGGACTATTAGGTGTTTTTCTACTAGTGTCAGTCCAGATGATTACTTGGTGCATCGAAGGATTTCGAAGATACTCTCCGATGTTCTCTCGAGACTTTGAGCCTATTGCTTTTGCAATTCCCAACCACCAAAATATCCCTATGGATAAATACATACACTTGCCGTTCTTACTTTTATGCCCAGTTGATCTTGTTATAACAAGATACCCTGAAATCCCCTCTATTGCTCCGAGAATATTTTGTGCCTACTGCCTTGCAGTTCCTTTCCACCTGAATACCCCTACGGATAATTTCTCGCCCTTATCGAGTATCCACTCATCCCCAGTTGTTCATGTGTTTCACAAAAGTCTTCGAAATACCATTCGATCTTCCGAAAATCCTCAGCAACCTATTGCTCTGGAATTTCTTGTTTGGTTCCATTATGATTAACCCCATAAGTCTGGTAATCTTATTGGCATCCTTTGTCATTATCATTTGAGTCCGTTGATTCAATATGTTGCGAATGCTTGCAAACCTCAATCAGATCCTAGAATTCATCCTTCCATCTCAGACGCCATTTTTAAACATGAGTTGGGTCTCGACGAATCAAGTTACCGTCGATTGTAACCCCCTATGTCTATTCGGTTATCCATCTTTGATGAGAGCGTCTGCTTCTGATCCTTTGTTTTGGAAATCATAATTCCTTTGTTATCTAAGCACCGAATTATTCCGATGTTCTATAATATGATGCCCGTGCATTCTTTCTGGAGTACCGATATTCACATCAGCTCCGTTGTGGATCGCCCGATGCATTGTTGGATTTCATCCGACATGGTCTTTCATATTCAATAACCTTGTGAGCTTTTCCACGGGTATATAATGCCTTTGGTAAATTGTATCCTCTACTTTCTCAACCATGCTCTGCCTTCGAGCTTGAGTTATTTAATTCTAAAGATTCTGGTATATGATTCTAAGATGCCCCGATGGGTTGAACCTATGCCTTCCTTTATATGTGTGAACTCGGAAGTTTTCACGAGTCATACTCCTCTGGTATTTCACCAGATAAAACTTTCATCACTAATGCCTTTATCAAAGCGAAAAGTGAATGGAAGGTTATACATTGAAGAAGTGGGAGTCGACCTTGAACCTTGCGTTCATGCCCAGGGACACGATGTCTAACTTATCATGGAAGCTGCTCGTAATAATAATTACCCCCTTGTTATAAGTTCATCTTGTATCTGTGGTTCGATCCTTTATGATCGTGGATTCCGACCATGTTCCCCTTTAAATACCATTTCTCGTGCAAGTGTAAGTACTTGTCTTCTACAGAGCATTACCCCAGTCCAACCTCTACTTTGCTCTGTTGTCGAGTATTACCCCCCTGGTATCTCGAGATTATCACGGAACTGCATAACTTCTTATGAGTTCTTCATCAAGTACTACATTCTCACTGATTCCAAATTTTTCACGGGCTCTGAGTTATTAAACACTCAAAGACATCCATAACTGAACCGAGTCTGCACTACGGTTCAACAACTCTTGATACTCTTCTTTAAGTACGAGTTTGTACCCGATCACGCCATTCCTAGCCTGATCGGCCATATCATTATCGTGCAACTTTTTAACTGTACTACCTGGTCCTTCTTCCCGGAGCAAAGTTTTCGACGATGAGCTAAGTTTACGTCGACTTTGCTCATCATATCATTTCGCCTTGAACAACAAGCTTGATTTTGAGTTGCGTCGTACTCGTGGTTCCAATAACCTTTTGCGTCATCATTCCTTTGACCTGATGTCATTGCCGATCGATTACATCTTCAGGAAATCTCTCGACAATTGTGTCGTGATCATCACCAACATCCTGAGCTCTTCCAAAAGATCTATCGAATTTTGGCGAGAAATACCATCCTTTCCCTCGATGATTTGTGTTGTCATCAACCACTTTATGGCCTTCCCTCCAACACAAACTTGTTCGTGTTTTGTGTTATACCTTGAGTTCCTTGCTATCCAGCATTTCTTCTTCTTTACCTTGGAGTATTACCACCTTTTATGTCAAGAATGTCGTGGGAATTTCACCACCTCTTTAGAATTCTTGGTATAGTGATACTTCTCACCATCACCATTCTTTCTTGGTCCTCATGTTGATTCCAATTGGGGTACGAACAAGTGAATGGTGCTGTGTGGATTCAGCACTTCTAGCAACCCTATTGCTTTGAAGTTAATGGTCGGCCGTTCATTCTTAGACTATTGATTATTGAATCAGCATTCTGACATTGGTCGTGCAACCCAACCCATATATCGGGTGCACCTTTCGACCAATGTTTAATTGTGTATGTTTTCCACGAGCATACTTCCTTATATCATTTGATGTGACAAATGTTATCTCCTTGTTCACTTAATTGTGGAAATCCATCTTTTGGAAATCTCGATGAATTGTCGTTGAGTTCATCAGCCACCTACTTGTCCTCTCCTTGGGTTAATGATGAACTCTTGTTAACGGAAATCACTTCATAGTTCATTTCCCGAGAATCTTACAATGTCATCTCGTCAATTTGTCTTGCACCTTTTCTTCTCAGACATCCCGAGTCTGAGGTATCCTGACACCAATCAGATCTAAATCTCGGGTCAGATATGATGGTTTGAACATATTTCCAGGAGTTTTAACATTGGTATTTATAAGACCCGGTAAGATGATGTCATGCCTAGCACACCTGGCTGGGGAACCCAATGTTATAATACCCCCCTCTTTTCAGCAAGGTTAGCCATTCTTCCATAAGGAAATTGTAAGACTTATTCTATAAGATGTTCCTGATGGATCCTTTGTGAATACAAAGTCTGACCTTTTCTTGCAAACCATGTTAGTGCTATCTCGAAGCATGTCCATGGTACTCCGATTTTCAACAAAAACATTTGAAGCCCAATGCTAAATGTTCCTGCTCGATTATCCAGACACCGTTGTTTGGGTAATGTCATGAACTTCCTCTCTCCTAACCTATATGGTTTTCTATGTTATATCCTGTCATGGATATCATGCTCTGTTTGTCCTTGGGAAGGAAATACCCCTGAAATATGTGTTTTAACACATTTTCCTTTCCATTGTTCTGTTTAATCTGATAATCATATTTTCCTTTCCATTGTTTGGTTTAACCTTTCTTGTGATCTACATGACCTAAGCAGTAATATTCTCCTGCTTATGTAAACACCTCGTGGTACCGCTCCGTCAGTAAGACCCTGTTACTATTGTTGATGATATTCCGGTAGCCACCGATGGACGAGAACCTTGCCTATTGGCCCGCCTCGTTCAACGAGCAGGAAAATGGTTCTCTTCGTCCCTCGCCCTTGGTATCGATGTTGTTGCCGACATAACTGATAGGCTACCCTATGACACGCCTTACTATCGTGACCGTGCAAGATGTCGGCCCCCTTCCTACTTTCAACCACATGGTGGGCCCATAACCCACAGTTCCACAGGATCGAAACCTAACTCTCCTGTGCTTCCCTGTTGCCACAGTTGTTCCTCGCTCTTGGCGTCGTATGTAACTCATGAGGCACCTTCCTAGTGATCAATTCTGGTATCCTACGCAATACTTATTCCCGTTGCTTGAACCCCTTTCACACTTTGTTTCAGGCATCGAACGATTGCCTACCCGCTTGAAACTTCCCATAATAACTCCTTACTTTGCTCTCGATATTTTCAGAGGTTTCAATTCGAGAGTTACTTTCCGCCTCCCTCCCCGATGTTATCTACCAAATAGTCAACCTTGCCGAGGTCCGTTCTCCCGGAATGCTCCCCCTTTATTCTTTCGCAAGTATGATGGAGTTTCCGAAGAAAGGATGCCGACTTCATCTTAATGACCTGAAGCAGAAAAATGAAGACATCAATGTAATGGATCGACCACTTCGAGAAGAGCAACCAAGATCGAGAAGATTCGTTAGAATTTCATAACCCGAACTTTTCCCCTTTACTCCCCTCTTAAATCTCGGGACGAGATTTCTTGTAGTGGAGGAGAATTGTGACGCCCGGATAATCAAGCTACAGTAACCTCTGTTAATGATGCCACATCACCACTCTTACTGTTGCTAACCTCGCAATGATTCGAAACCTTTTCAAATTCAAATTCAAATTAATGTCAAGCGACAAAGTTTTCAAAATATTAAACTAAAATGTTCGGAGTGTGCAGTTAAATGCCTAGGTGATTATAGTGCAACAAACACCCTTTTTGAAAATGTCTAAATATATTAAAATGAAATAAAACAGAAAAATGAAATAAATAAAAGGAAAAGACAAATCTAACTAAAAATAAAAAGAGGCACCCCCCACTGGGCCATCTGTGGCCCAGCTGGCCAGCCCAACTGGGCAAAGGCCCAGCCGACTGGCCCAGCTGGCCGACCCACCCCCCTCCATATCCCCACCAGGGAGGAAACCCTAA
>NC_057803.1:694290521-694296405 GCF_018294505.1 Triticum aestivum
CCCATCACTTCGGCGCCAAGCCCTTGCCGATACCGCCGGCGCTCCTCGTCGCCGCATCATCCCACCTCCACCTTGCCCATGTCGCCGGATGCGCCCCGACCACTTTCCTCGAGTCCGATCCCTTGCCGTCGCCGGATCTCCTCGACGTCGCCGCCCGAGGAGAGCTCGCCGGAGGCCACGGCGCCGGACCTCCCCGCCGGCCTGCTTCCTCCTCCTCGCCGGCCTGCCTCCACTCCGTCTGCGCCGTCTCTGTCCTCCTCCTCACGCACGGCTGCCCAGACCCTACGAATCCCGGTGAGGCCACGGCCTCGTCCTCCTCCTTCCCTGCCTCTGCTCGAGGTTGAACACGCGTACACGCACCACCGCGCCGTCCACCGCCGGCCCGCGCCCTACCTCGCCCTCCCACGCGCACCATGGAATGCCCCTGTCGTCGGAGCCCCTGCTCGCTTGCCGACCTGACCGCGCCGCCGTTGCGCAACTGCCCCCGACGCCTCCCTCCACGTGCGCCCGCCTAGCCTTCCGCGCGTGCTCGGTGGAGCCGTGGCCTCCACCGACCGCCGCCACCACCCTCCATCGGTGCCGCCCTTCGCCGGCATCGTTCGCTGCCGGTGTCGTGGATCTAAATCTGACAGTAGAGTGGGGGGTAGGTATGGAGAGGCAAGGTCCTAGCTATGGAGAGGTTGTAAACACAAGAGATGTACGAGTTCAGGCCCTTCTCGGAGGAAGTAAAAGCCCTACGTCTCGGAGCCCGGAGGCGGTCGAGTGGATTATGCGTATATGGATTACAGGGTGCCGAACCCTTTTGCCTGTGGAGGTGGGGTGGCTTATATAGAGTGCGCCAGGACCCCAGCCAACCCACGTAATGAAGGGTTTAAAGTACATTAAGTCCGGGGCGTTACTGGTAAAGCCCCACATAAAGTGTCTTTACTATCATAAAGTCTACTCAATTACAGACCGTTGCAGTGCAGAGTGTCTCTTGAGCTTCTGGTGGTCGAGTGAGTCTTCGTGGTCGAGTCCTTCAAGTCAGTCGAGTGAGTCCCTCGTAGGTCGACTGGAAGGTGATCTCTTCTAAGGGTGTCATTGGGCAGGGTACTTAGATCAGGTCTGTGACCCTACCCTAGGTACATGACTCCATCATTAGCCCCCGAATGGATTGAGGCTTGAGTGATGAAGGAGTTGGTGTTGTTTCCGATTAGCCTTCGCATACTGGTCGTGCGTTGTTTTGAACCAAAAGATCTCTTTGTTCATAGTGAGCAACTTTTCTTCAGTCGACTCGATCCATTCTTTTCCTTCGTCGAGTGATCTTTTGGACTTCACCGATTTCCGAGCGATGGATCGCAGGAAATCCCGCGTCTGGCAGACCGATCTGCCGTTCGCGGATTCCGCGGGATACGAAATTTGGGGAAGCGCGCGAAGCGGGGCGGACCGTGGTGCTCGGATGGGACGGGGCATAGACGCCTCGATCCCCGCGCCGCTTTTTTCGCCACGTATCACGTCCGCGCAACTGTTTCAGGATATGATTAGATCGACCGGGCCCACCTGTCATTCACTCGGAAGGGATCTTATAAACGCGCCCGGTGAGGGTTTTTTGAGCAGTGCCTCAGCATTCTCTCTCTGCTCCCTTCGTCTCCGCCCAACGCGCTCGCTCTCGCCTCCGCACAACTTCTCCTCGCGCGTCTCGCCGGCAGCCATGGTCAAGGAGAAGACGGCAGCGCTGGAACGCGCGAAGAAGGCGTCGGCGACGGAGAAGGCGAAGGGGAGATCCACCAGTCGCGGCGGGTCTTCGTCTAGATCTCGCCTGCCGAAAGGCTGGGTCCAGGGAGATTGGATCCAATCGACAATCACGGAGACGGATCTCCTCGACATGGCCAACGAGGGCCTGATCCCTCATGGAGCTGCAAGGCTTCCGGGGAAAGAGTGGCAGCCCCAGCCGGAAGAGGGTGAGTGCATGCTTCTGGCTACCCATGTCGACCGCGGATTTTCTTTGCCGCCGAGCGTTTTCTTCCGTGGTTTCTTGAACTTCTTTGGAGCGCAACTCCACCACTTCACCCCGAATTCTATCGCCTATCTTGCCGCGTTTGTGTCCATGTGTGAGAGTTTTCTGGGTTGTCGACCGCATTGGGGTTTGTTCAAGCACATATTCATTTGTCGCTCTTAGACCGTGAAGAAGGCAAGCCCAGGCGACGAAAAAACCCAAGTTGTCCAAATGTGTGGGGGTCTGGGGATCCAGGTGAGGAACAAGAGCACCTTCCCAGCCATGACATTTCCCGAGTCAGTCAGAGGCTGGCAGTCGACCTGGTTCTACTGCCAGGATCAGCCGACGCCGGGGCAGTCGAGTGGACTCCCTCAGTTCACCATGGGCCGAGTGAACAAGCCCTCCTCTCTGAAGGTGATTCCGGAGGAGAAAGCTGACGTGAAGATGCTGATGGAGCGTGTAGTTCAGTTGGTTCGGGAGGGAGTGACGGGTATGGATCTCCTGGAGGTTTTTCTTAGGCGTCGTATCCAGCCTCTTCAGTTCCGGAGCCATTGCATGTGGTTGTACCGCGGGACTGAGGATGAGACTCGGGTCAATCCAGAAGCAGTCGACGATGCCACTCTGGAAAGGTGGATGGCCGCTGTTACTGGGAACAAGGATAACCCTCGTGGAGCCAGAAGGATTCCTCCACTCGACCACCACAGTGATCCAAACAAGGTATGTTTGCTCCACTTCCCATTGTATTCTTGTCACATTTATTTCTGTTTTCTCTGCCGATCGGTCGACTGATCTTTGTCTTGATGTCTATCAGGTCCTCACTGAGCTGTACTCGATGCCCAATGGAGCACAGGCTCCGACTGAGGAGGGAGAAGCGAGCGGGGGCGAGAGCCAGGAGGAGGAGTGGGACTCGGACGCCGCTGAGGATGATGATGATGACGATGACGATGATGATGATGATGATGAGGACGAAGAAGAGGAGGAGGAGGAGGTCGCACCACCGCGCTCGGAAAGGCGGTCGAAGCTTGTCCATGACCCTGCGACTGAACGTGGCAAGGGGGTTGCGACTGTTACACAGTCGACCAAGCGCCCTCGGACCACCTCTCCGGCGCCGACTGAAAAGGCGTCGAAGCAGCCCAGGGCGGCCCCTTCAAAGCCGACCAAGCTCCTGCCGAAGATGAAGGTGTCCATCCCCACCATATCAGGGTAATCATGCTGCTTAAGTCTTCTTGTTTTGTGCGAACTTTATCTCTGGTTGGCGCTGGAGTTAGTCGACTGATTCTTTGGAGTTGCAGTGCTGCTACTTCTGAGACCTCAGCCCGGGCTGACGACCATGAGATGGAGGACGCAGCAACCTCAAAACTTGGTACTATACTCTTAACACCATTTCTAGTCGACTGACTCATGATCTCTAATTATGATTCTTTTCTGTAGCTCCATCCAATGTTGTTATCACTCTCCCTGATGATGATGAAGATGAGAAACCGCTGAAGCACAGAAGGAGTAGGAAAGCGTCTGCCGGCAGGGTGCCCCAGGATGTGACGGTGCCTGAGACTCTGGTCACGGAGGAGGAGAACACCACTCGACACACTGTGTCCTTCGCAGATCCACTGACGAGTGCTCTGCAGCCCTCCCTCTTCACGACACACCACGTCCCAGAGGACCAAGCTGGCGCCGCGAAGGAGGCAATACACCAGGCAGGGATCATGATGGAGCAGTTGAAGACCATCCGGGATGCGAGCCAGGCAGCTTACAACGCCAGTTCCGCCCTTCAAAGCAATGTTCAGGTCAGTCGACCACCGCTTGTTCTGTTAGGATATGCTATCAAAAACTTTTCTTTCCAGAATTTATAGTAATCACCGACTGGGTGTGTCGATTTAAACTCCGTGTTAGCGGGGGCACGCTGAGTGCACCCGCTGGGTGTAGTCCCCAAGGCTAAGGTCGACTGCTGGCAGTCGGCCTTAGGCTTTATAAGTTCAGTCTTTCCGTCATTCGACTATGGCGAATGGATTTCGCAAACCGGTGGGGGCACGCTGAGTGCACCCACTGGGTGTAGTCCCCAAGGCTAAGGTCGACTGCTGGCAGTCGGCCTTAGGCTTTATAAGTTCAGTCTTTCCGTCATTCGACTATGGCGACTGGATTTCACAAACCGGTGGGGGCACGCTGAGTGCACCCACTGGGTGTAGTACCCAAGGCTAAGGTCGACTGCTGGCAGTCGGCCTTAGGCTTTATAAGTTCAGTCTTTCCGTCATTTGACTATGGCGAATGGATTTCGCAAACCGGTGGGGGCATGCTGAGTGCACCCACTGGGTGTAGTCCCCGAGACTGTGGTCGACTGCTTGCAGTCGATTACAGTCTTAAAGAATACATCTTGTTTTTTTTGAGGTCGACTCGTCGACTCTGTCTTCAATAGGATTAGTGGGTGCACGCTGAGTGCACCCACTGGGTGTAGTCCCCGAGACTACGGTCGAATGCTTGTATTCGACTGTAGTCTTAGAAACGCATGATTTTTCCTTTTCCACTCGGAAGTGAATTATCTTTGACATTTAGTCGATTGATTCTTCGCAGAGATCCTGTGACCTTGCGGCTCGCTACACCGAGCTGGAAAACAAGCACATTCAGCTCGAGCTGGATTTGAAGCTGGTTCAGGAGAATCTGACGAAGACAAAGGAGGAGACCAAAGGTATGTTTGGTGAGACCTCGACGACTGCTTTTTCCCTTTATTTGTTTCAAAATCTGATCTTGCTGTAACTTGCAGGTAAGGTGAAGGAGGCCCAACAGAAAAAAGACCTTGAACTAGCTGAGAAGATCAAGCTTGCTGACGAGAAGTTAGCTTCAGTCACCAAGCTTGAACAAGAAAATACCAATCTGAAAGCTGCTCTTGGGAAGAAAAATGATCTGGAGGCCTTCCTGAGTGGTCTTGCCAACAAGCTGTTCCTTATGCTTGAAGGTAAACCTTTATGCTCAACAATCATTTTCAACTGCGATTTTTCCATTCGACCATTTCCTTGAGTCGGTGATCGCCCTTGCATAATTTTGTCAAGACTTTGAAGAAGAGACTAGCCGGCTGGAACCAAACCTTGACCCCGTCAATTCTCCGATGAACGACGAAGTTGCCATGAATGTTTTCCGACTGGAGTCCCGTGTTGCAGCTGTCGTGGACTATCTTGCAAGGCTGAAGGTCGCCACATCTCGCATCGACTCAACGCTCTGGCCTAGGGAGACACTCCAGAACGACCTCGAGTCGCTGATGGCTCGCTTGAACACGGTCCCTGGTCGAGTGCAGGAGTGGATAAAGTCCTCGGCTCGGTGTGGTGCAGATGTTGCTCTGTGTCTGGCCTGAGTCCACTACAAAGATGCGCGAGAATACAAGCTGGCGGCCCTCCGGGTGGCCAACACCAAGAAACACGACTTCAGGTCCTTTATGGAAACTTTCATTGCTGCTGCCACTCGGATCGCAGATGGAATTGATCTTGATGAGTTTGTTGCACCTTCTAGCCCTCCACAGGAGGGGTAAAAAACTTCTTTTAAGCTCGACGCTTTAAATTTGCCTCGGTATGCCAAGTGCAGTTGTAACCGATAAACCTTAAGAGGCTTAGCGCCTGAGCACTTTCGGTTCCTTTAGGTATCGTTCCGAACTTGAATTTGATGTTTGAATATGATTGCTTTTGGCTTGAAATGTCTTTTGCAGGTTCAAAGCAAGACGCTCACTGCAGTCGACTTATTCCTTAATCCACTTAGGTGAGCGCTGGGCTGCAGCTAAGCCCCCGAGTGAGGGGTTTGCTCTTCACTCGGTAGGATTTTTATATCTTAGGCGAGCACTGGGCTGCAGCTAAGCCCCCGAGTGAGAGGTTTGCTCTTCACTCGGTAGGATTTTTATATCTTAGGCGAGCACTGGGCTGCAGCTAAGCC
>NC_057803.1:694297312-694297576 GCF_018294505.1 Triticum aestivum
AATGTCTTTTGCAGGTTCAAAGCAAGACGCTCACTGCAGTCGACTTATTCCTCAATCCACTTAGGTGAGCGCTGGGCTGCAGCTAAGCCCCCGAGTGAGGGGTTTGCTCATCACTCAGTAGGATTTTTATATCTTAGGCGAGCACTGGGCTGCAGCTAAGCCCCCGAGTGAGAGGTTTGCTCTTCACTCGGCAGGATTTTTATATCTTAGGCGAGCACTGGGCTGCAGCTAAGCCCCCGAGTGAGAGGTTTGCTCTTCACTCGG